>NC_092641.1:39139542-39263184 GCF_039555335.1 Amphiura filiformis
AACCTGTTAAGAAACAACCCAAGACAGGTGTCTGGGTGGTATTTTTATACCTTATAGGCTCTCTCCCCTTCGGGGTGGGATAAAAAGATATATTCTTGTGGCTTTCTTCGTGAGAGATTATAGCATTTTCTTCATTAAAACTGAGATCTCAGGATGTGAAAGCGATTCTTGGACACGCAGAATCTTGTCCCGCGGGAAAATTCTGGTCCTTCAAAAACCTATTTTCAAAACAGGATTTATAGAAAAGAATTTGTTCGATATTTCACCATGTAGGTAGGTGTGCGGAAAAAAGGTAGTATAGGCGGGAAAATTCCTTTTTAGAGAGGCTTTAGCATGGTGCCAGCTTGTCCCCAAAGGAGCGTTACACTTTCTTCTATGCTTTTCTTTTTATATGGGAGACGCTTGCTTTTTACGTCCGGAAAAGAAAGCACCGTGTAGTAAAAATATATGAAGCTTCAGATCTTATATTTCGCGCCAATAATCTTGACTCAAAAGGATGACATCAATGTAGGCGGAAAGGGCGTCGACCCCGCTAGGAAGCGGTGCTGTACTACGGTATATGCAAGCCCGGCCATGTGTAGGCAACGATTTCTAGTCTGCTTTATAAGTGTTTGTGCCATCTGTTAAAGATAACGTGATCAAAGTGGTAAGAATAGAAATCGGATTTCTTCAATTTCATGAATTAAAGACCGACAAAAATGGTCTTTATGCGTAAAGAGTGGTAAATTTTTGAAAAGAAAAGACGGGGATAGAGCCGAACCTGTTAAGAAACAACCCAATACAGGTGTCTGGTGGTATTTTTATACCTTATAGCCTTCCCTCCCTCTTGGGGTGGGATAAAAAGATATATTCTTGTGGCTTCTTACCGTGAGAGATTATAGCATTTTCTTCATTAAACTGAGATTCAGATGTGAGCGATTCTTGGCGCAGAATCTTGTCCTAAGTGGGAAAATTTGGTCCTTCAAAACCTATTTTCAAACAGGATTTATAGTGAATTTGTTCGATATTTCACCATGTAGTAGGAGTATGGAAAAAGGTAGTATAGGCGGGAAAATTCCTTTTAGAGAGGTTTAGCATGGTGTCAGCTTGTCCTCAAAGGGGCGTTATAATTTTCTTTATGCTTTTTCTTTATATGGGAGGCGGCTTGCTTTTACGTCCGGAAAGAAAGCACCGTGTAGTAAAAATATATGAAGCTTCAGATCTTATATTTCGCGCAACAATCTTGACCGTGCTTGATGACTATCGGTAGGCGGAAAGAGCGTCGACCCGCTATGAAGCGGTGCTGTACTAAGGTATATGCAAGCCCGGCCATGTGTAGGTACGATTTCTAGTCTGCTTTATAGTTTCTTGTGCTATCTGTTAAAGATAACGTGATTAAAAAAGGAAAGAATAGAAATCGGTTTCTTCAATTTCATGAATTAAGACCGATAAAATGGATCTTTATGTGTGAGTGGTACTGATTTTTGAAAAGAAAAGACTGGGATAGAACCTGAACCTGTTGTGAAACAACCCAAGGCAGGTGTCTGGTGGTATTTTATACCTTTTAGGTAAAAAGATCCATTCTTGTGGCTTCTTTGTGGGAGATTATAGCATTTTCTTCATTAAACTGAGATTCGGATGTGAGCGATTCTTTTAGGTAGAACCTTGTCCAGAGTGGAAAGATTGGTCTTTCTAAAACCTATTTTCAAACTGGATTTATAGTGAATTTGTCCGATATTCCCCATGTAGTAGCTTTATGGAAAAAGGTAGAAAATGCGGGAAAATTTCTTTTAGAGAGGTTTAGCATGGTGTCAGCCTTTCCTCAAAGGTGCGTTATAAAATTTCTTTATGCTTTTCTTTATATGAGAGCGGTTCCTTTTACGTCCGAAAAGAAAGCACCGTATAGTGAAAATACATAGCTTCAGATCTCACATTTAGCGCCATCAATCTTGACCGCCGCGATGACATCGAAGGCGGAAAGGCCGACGACCCCGCTATGAGGCGGCGCTGTACTATGGTTGTGAAATCCCAGCCTTGTGTAGACCACGATTTCTAGTCAGCTTTATAGATCTTGTGCTATCTGTTAAAGATAACGTGATTGAAAAAGAAATCGGATTTCTTCAATTTCAAGAAATAAGACCGATAAAGTGGTCTTTGGGTGTAAGTGGTACTTCTGAGTAGAAGTAGAACTTCGAGTGGGGGGTTTTGTATAATTATGTGTGTGTGAGTGTGTGGTAAGTGAATGTGTGTCACGTCTGGGCCCGTTTCGGGCCTAAGTGGATAAGAGACATCCCTCGCGTGGCGATGGGAGAGAATAGTTTAAAAACTTTTCCATCAGTAGTGAGTGACTTTTCGTGAAACTTTCAATATTAGTTTTGGGAGGATGCGATTGCATCCCTTTGGTAGGCAAATATAAAATAATATTTGGCCCGTTCTGTAAAGGGCGATTTTACAGAGGAATAAAGCGATGAAAAATAATTTCTGTGTGGAAAATATTACCTCAAAGGGTAAATTCCGCACCAGGAGTCGTGAGGAAGAACTGATAACCTCGTGAAGTGGTTCACTTAGTGATATAATTCAATATTCTTCCTTTGCGTTTTTAGATAACGTATCTTAAACATCTCCTTGGAGGCTCGCTATCTGAGGAAGATAGTTAGAATGGAGATATCGACAAAAATAAAAAATGGCTTTGGATATAAGCCTAAAAATGATACAGGTAATCGGTCTGTTGCTATTTGTTTTGGTTATGGAATAGCTTTAGGCCTGTACAATGTATACGTCGCGTTTCTTAAACATGTTAGGCGTTGAGCTTAACAGGTACCATCTTGCTTCATATATATTTGAAGCAGAGATTAACTTGTCATGATAAAGATGACTTTCTTTATTTTTTATGCTTTATGTGTAATTTTCCTTATTTGGAAAAGTAGCATATATTTGTAGACTCCTGGCTATCGCTAGAAATATACTAACATAAACATTTCTTGAAATTATCGAGAAATGTCGATCTGAAAGTGCAAGCAATTTTTGAAAAGAAAAGACAGGAACCGATAGAACCTTTTAACTCTGTTAAAGAAACATACTTTCAGAGAGATTAGCATTTTCATTAAAGATTCAGGTGTCAAAACCTATTTCAAACAGGGTGAATTTGTTATATTTCACCATGTAGTAGGTTAGTAACCTTATAGGCTTCTCAAAGGAGCGTTATAATTTCTCCCTCTTGGGGTGGGATAAAAGATATATTCTTGTGGCTTCTTCGTGAGAGATTATAGCATTTTCTTCATTAAACTGAGATTCAGATGTGAGCGATTCTTGACGCAGAATCTTGTCCTAAGTGGGAAAATTTGGTCTTTCAAAACCATTGATTCAAACCTGAATTGTTCAAACAGGATTTATAGGGTACTCTTGATTGAATTTGTTCGATATTTCACCATGTAGTAGGTGATCCTTTATGGAAAAAGGTAGGTATGAGCGGAAAGGTAATTCCTTTTAGAGAGGTTTAGCATTGGTGTCAGCTTGTCCTCAAAGGAGCGTTATAATTTTCTTTATGCTTTTCTTTATATGGGAGAGCGATTCTTTAGTTGAACTCTTACAGAGTGGAAAGATTGGTCTTTCTAAAACCTATTTTTAAAGAAAATGAATTTGTTCCCATTCCCCATCATGTAGTAGCTTTATGGAAAAAGGTAGAAAATATGATGGTGTCAGCTTTCCTCAAAGTTATAAAATTTCTTTATTATGCTTTATATGAGAGGCGGTCTCCTTTCGTCCGGAAAAGAAAGCACTGTATAAGTGAAAAACATATCAGATCTCCATTTCGCGCCATTCAATCTTGACCGCACGATGACATCGTAGGCGGAAAGGCCGACGAGCTAGAGGCGGCGCTGTACTGTGGTTTCGAATCCCAATGTGTAGACCGATTTCTAGTCATTTATAGCTTGTGCTATCTGCTAAAGATAACGTGATTGGTCAAAAGAAATCGGATTTCTCTCAATTTTCAAGAAATAAGACCAAGTGGTCTTGGTGCGGGTGGTACTCTGAAGCAGAAGTAGAACTCCATGTGTAAGAATGTGTACGTTTGGCCTCGAAGTGGATAAGAGAGTCCTCGCGTTTATAGTTTCTTCCATCAGTGCCTGATCTTGAGAGAAACTTCAATATTAGTTTTGGGAGGATGCGAACTTTGGTGCAAATATAAAATAATATTTGGCCCGTTCTGTAAAGGGCGATTTTTAAAGAATAGAAAAATAATTTCGTGGATACATTACCCCGCACCTCGGGAGAAGACCGATCAATTTCATCTCCTTGGAGCTATCTGAGGAAGAATTAAGACCGATAGGCCTGTACAATATACGTGCGTTTTCAACATGTTGCGTGAGCTTACAGGTGCGTGTAATTTTCCTTAGACTTGGCTATAGCTAGGAAATATACTAACATATGTCTGAGATAAAAGGTTATGGTACGCGTTTCTGGAAATCCTGATTTTCATGTTGGTCGTGGTAAACCCGGAATGATTTTACTTAAAAGTCGGTCAATGCGGCTATGATGGTGTGGCCAGAGAGCAAAGACTGGTTTGATAATGCATACGTTTCTGATTAAACATGTTGCGTTGAAACTTTTGTAACACTGGATGCCATTTAATTTGAAACGGATTAACTTGTCTGGATGATTGTATTATTTGGTTTATGCTTTTATGTAACCTTTTTGAAAAGGTAATTTGCAACCGTCGCTTTAAAGATCACCATTCTTCAAAAATTATCTGAGGTCTTCTTACCAAGATCAGTGGAAGAAGTTGAAATCCTCAGCTATTTTCTGTTTGAGATTATGATTTTTGTTGGAGAGTTCTTAGCCTGACGTGTCTATTAAACTGACGCGTTTCGGATGTAATCCTTTTGAGAGACAATCTGCGATTCTTTGGCTCTGCTATGAACTTCGGAAAGATCGCTTTTCAGAGTGGATGTCAAGATTATTCTTTCTGTACCTTAAAACCGGTTTCTCTGTATTTTCGCGCCAGAACACTTCTGGAGCTGTATGTGATTTCTTTTGAGGTTTTAACCTTATGTGAAGGTCTGTGAAGATTTTTGTCCTGATATTCTTGTCTCTTTCCTTCCATGATAGTCTGAGTAGCTCTTCCTTTGTTGAACCCCTTGCTGGTGTGAAAAAAGGTGACATGAGCTTGATCCAGGTATACCCCAAATGGGAAACATTTTATGTTTCTTTTAGAGAGGTTGAAAACGATCTCCTTGTAGATGGTGAGATGCTAGGAATTGGCCTTTCCTCTGATGCTACGTGTGAAAAGGTGCAGTATCGTTATTTTGGACAATAAAATGATCCCGACCACATCATGTAGAAAATTTCATTATGCTTTTTTCCTCTGTATATTTTCAATCAGCAAACACTATTTGTGAAGGCGGTTAACCTTGCTTAGGTAAGGGGTTCGTCCGACCATTAATATTAACCCTGAAAGCGACAAAAGCTTTCGTATTCGTAAATTAGAAGGTTCTTGAAGGAACTGAATTGTACATCCAAGCTTCCAGCTACCTCTAATGTCTCATGCATTTCGCAGGAGAATTATATTGCTCTTGAAGACGTTCTCCATCAGTTGGATCTTGAAGATACGCTTTGGATATGGTAAGATTCCGGTGTTTGGATGACTGGTGATCCGAAGGTCACTGCGGCCGGAAAGGTGTTGAGTTGGACCAACCGGTGTTTACATGAGGGGCGGATGCTGAATCTGGTTACATGTTCCTGGTTTGTGAAATCGTTAATTAGGTCGTTCCAGCCTTGTGTAGACACGATTTCCTGTAGTTGTGACCATCGGCTTTATAGGACTTGAATGCTATCAAGAACTTGCATTCAGAACGAATCAGATAATTTCTTTACAGCCTGTGATGTTGGCTGTGCATTTTGACTCTGGTAAAAGAAATTCGGATTTCTCACTGGGGCCAGACCAATGTACTCAAGAAATACAGACTGCCCGAAAGTCGGTCGTTAAACTGTATGCAGCCAACCAAATCAGGTGGTGTAAGTGATTGGTGTACTATGACCCTGAACGTAATTGTTTCCGGACCTGGAAATGTATCGAACTCAGAAAGAGGAATTGGTTTTGCAATTTATTTACCAGCCTGTACCTTCCATGTTGGGTTGTCTTTCGGAACTATAAGGTTATTACTTCCAGATAAGTGTGCACAGACCAGTGTGTAGTGAGGTGCTTTCAGGAATGGTGATCCTATGCGTTTGAATATCTAAAAGGGGTTAGGTTGTACACAATTTTCGTGTTCGCTACTCCTATTCTTATAAGTATAAATATATTATATGAATATATTTAGTATATAAGGAGGAATACTAGAAAGCTGGTGGTCTCGAGTGACGAGCGAGCATAAACAAAGGATGATAGGACTGACTATCAGCGTAATTTCTTCTTCCTGAAGACCGGCTGGCACTGTGTTCAATTGAGCTGCATTGGCTGCAAAGGAATCGGGGTGAATTTTGCTTTTAGGAAGCAGGGATCCTAGGAACGGATCCTAGCAAGTCCTGCGTTCTGACTCCCTGAGCGTATGCACTGGCCAATCCTGTCGAAACTGACAGTAAAATTTTCTGATTGGTTTCAGAATGGCGCTAAAAAGGCGGGGCCTAGGGGGTTTGTTTGCTTCCTGCGAATCTGTCCTGGATGGTTGTCTGGTTGCTGCCAAGTGAATGTTCCCATTTTCATGGTGTGACGACATTGATAATTCTGAGTCCCAAGGTTTGAGTCAAATGGATTTTATATGAAAAAATGTATTACTAAAGCATTGGGCGCTTTATTTTGTCATCTACAGTATATTCAGACCCTATGGTGCCTACGAGTATGTTGGCCCTTGTTTAATATTATTATAGGATGTCACACAATTTATTGTGTTGATCAATCTGTTTATATAATATATTTATAGCATAGGGAGAGATTGTGTTGCTAATCTTTATTAAGATTAGGGGTGGATGGGTAATACACAAAAAGCATTTGACTTTTGTCACTTTCCTCTTTGGGAAAAGTGGTGGTTTGAAAAAGAGCCGTTGGAGTTTTATTGGTTTGAAACCGTTTGGATCTCGGTGGGAGGCAAAGTGGACTTACCTCAAAGGATGATCTCTTGGTCTTTCAATTCACGACGCACCTTGGTCGGTTTAGCCATTCCGTGTGGGTCCCCATTGAATGTTGGGGAGGATAAGTGTACTTGGTGTTGAATCGGCTCGTTGTCTTTGCCTCCCCTGATGCCTATTCCAATATGGCGGCGTTCCGGTAGTTGCGTTTTGCAAGAGATATTCTTATGCTTAAACGTCTCCTCTCTTGTCTCTCTTAATCTTAGAGATCTCTGCTTTGAGCTTGGAATATGCCTCTCCAAAAAGAGGAAAATCCTCTTTGAGTTTTGCCTCTGCTCTCTGGACCGTGTCTTGTAGCAGTCTCGTTCACACTCTGGGATTATTTTAGTGACCAGGTCGTCCCTAAGGCGCCTTACGAATTCTTTTGTCGTGTGCGTTTTTCATGGCGTCCAACTCTGTCCTGGCTCTCACTGTAAAGTTATATCCCTGTGCTAGTAGTGGCAATTCTCTCTTACCTGGAGAGAGCCCTGTTGAAGATCAATTTGTCTTCGAGCGTTTCTTATACAGCTCACGTTTGGCTTAGGCGTTGCCAGTGCGTGATAACAGGTCTACCATTTTAACTAGCTCGAATACGAAAGAATTGGTGACTTTTGAAAGCGCCTTTTCCTCCGGTGAGGGTTTTTCAACCCTGTTTTCCCTTGTTTTCTGCCTCTTTCGAGATAAGTTGAGTCTAAACTTGGTTCTTTTGAACCTGTCTAGGGAGCGGAGTTGGATTCTTTGGCATATCTTCCTGTGTCTCCGGTATTACCATTACTTTATTCTGTCCTTCGATGAGTCTTTTCTTATTTGCGGTGCTAAGTTTATTTTTCCTAGCGGGTGAAAGGTTTGAATTGCTTGAGACATGATGAAAAAATGACTGATACCGGTGAGTAGCTGGAGACCCAATGAAGTCAATAGAAATCCATAAAACCCGCTCAGATAAGGAGAGAAATGGTGTTAGCGCTGATTGGTTGTAAAAGCGGACATTTTGATTGGATGCGTGAAAGGCGAAGTATCGTGTGATTGGATGCAGGGCTTATGCTGAAAACCGGTATGGGATTTGAATCCCAGCCGTAAAAGATCCTACTGAGTCGGGTTGCTGCGGATATCGGTGGAGGGGGAAAGGCCAATCGGTGTGAACACTATCAGCTAATTTTTTCATTGGTTGATAGCCGTGCGACGAGGAAGAGAAAATATTGGTCCCGCCATACGATCTTCTTTAAATTGTGTTGAAAACAACAGAAAGAGAAAAGACACTTTGCTGTAACGTAAAGTGAACCTGGTAGACTGGGCTACAAATAATGTAGCCATGGTTCCGTTTAGAAAAAAAAGAAATGGGGTAAAATTATATAGAAAAACTATATAAAAAAAATATATATCACCCTGAACCACTAAAGAGAAAACGCTTTCTTTTTATAAATAAAAAGAAAAGGGAAAGAGGTGCTTTGCCCTGTTGATGCTTTTTAATATGATATACCTGCCAGACTATATATACGATGGTCTGTAATGGCCTCGGTGGGTCAACAGAATATAAAATAGCCTAGTGCTAATAGTATAGGAAGAGGGGCCTATGAGTGGGATACCAAACCGGTTGGTAAGTTTCTATCAAAATGGAAGAAATTATTTGAGTTTCTTTCCTGTGATGGCTTTATAGGAAGCCAAGAAGGGAGTGATGAAATTATTATGATTGTGTGAATGTTCTAGAAGCACGGTGTCCCTCCTTAGGGGTCCGTGGTCTCCCCTCGGGAGGTGTTACCAACGAGGATAATTACAGACCAGTAACCCAAAGGAGCTACTGCGAGACATACCAATCTGCTGGCCGTCACCCACTGAGAGAAACATTAATGAGTTCCCAGAGCCCTGAGTAAAAGATATGAAGAAAATGCTATAATCTCTCACGAAGAAGCCACAAGAATATATCTTTTTATCCCACCCCCGAAGAGGGAGGGAAGCCTATAAGGTATAAAAATACCACCAGACACCTGTCTTGGGTTGTTTCTTAACAGGTTCGGTTCTATCCCCGTCTTTTCTTTTCAGAAATATAAGATCTGAAGCTTCATATATTTTTACTACACGGTGCTTTCTTTCCGGACGTAAAAGCAAGCGTCTCCCATATAAAGAAAAGCATAAAGAAAATTATAACGCTCCTTTGAGGACAAGCTGACACCATGCTAAACCACAATAAAAAGGAATTTTCCCGCCTATACTACCTTTTTCCATACACCTACTACATGGTGAAATATCGAACAAATTCACTATAAATCCTGTTTGAAAATAGGTTTTGAAAGACCAAATTTTCCCACTTAGGACAAGATTCTGCGTCAAGAATCGCTCACATCTGAATCTCAGTTTAATGAAGAAAATGCTATAATCTCTCACGAAGAAGCCACAAGAATATATCTTTATATCCCACCCCCGAAGAGGGATTGAAGCCTATAAGGTATAAAAAATACCACCAGACACCTGTCTTGGGTTGTTTCTTAACAGGTTCGGTTCTATCCCCGTCTTTTCTTTTCAAAAATTATCAATGTCGTCACACCATGAAAATGGGAACATTCACTTGGCGGCAACCAGACAACCATCCAGGGACAGATCCGCTCAGGAAGCAAACCCCCCCTAGGCCCCGCCTTTTTTAGCGCCATTCTGAACAACCAATCAGAAAATTTTACTGTCAGTTTCACGACAGGATTGGCCAGTGCATACGCTCAGGGAGCCAATCAGAACGCAGGACCTGCTAGGATCCGTTCTAGGATCCCTGCTTCCTAACAAAAGCAAAATTCACCCCGTTTCCTCACCATTTGAGCCAATGCAGCTCAATGGGTGAACACGGTGCCAGCCGGTCTTCGGAAAGAGTACGCTGATAGTCAGTCACTTATCATACGTTTTGTTTTATCGCTCGTCACTCTCGAGACACCAGCTTTCAAGTATTCCTTTTCACTTATATACTAAATATATTCATATAATATATTTATACTTATATATAAGAATAGGGTAGCGAACACAATAAATTGTGTACAACCTAACCCTTTTATATATTCAAACATGGGACGCCATTTCCGCAAGCACCAACACAGGGAATCTACTCATATTAGACGTAAGAAAAGGAAGTCTAACTTATTAAGTAGAACACAAACCAGAAGTTCTAAAAGGGAACGTTTGGTAAATAAAGCAAAACAATTCGTTAAGAACCTTTCTGACTACGAACTTTCAGAGTCGGAAACAATTGCGCTTTCTAAAGGTTTATCCTTTATACCCACACCAAGCAAACCCACAAAACGCTTCCTGATGGAGGCTGCAGACGGTTTAGCGAGAAACATGAGGATTCGATTCCATGCAGCAATGAGAGGCTGGAAATCCAGACACAGATTCAGAAACCCATCAACATGGATTCCTGGTCTGGCCCCAGTATAGGCTTAGAAGACTATCTGGAAGGAATGAGGACGGAATTAGCAGATATTCCGATCAAAATGCACAACCCAACATGAGTAAGGTTGAAATCCAGGCTGTAAAGAAATTGAAAATAACCCTGATATCGTTCTGAAAAAGTTCGATAAAGGGAGAGGAATTTGCATTTTGTCCAAAAAGGATTACGTATCCGAGGGACATAGACAACTTTTGGACAAAAAATCATATCTCAAACTAGACTATGACATGACAACTTCTACCACTGATTTGGTTAGTGACCTAATTAACGAGATGTGTCAATCAAAAGAGATCGACAAGGCATTAGCAGATTACTTAGATCCAGTAGACAGTGCACAAACAAAAACACCAGTGTTTTCATGTTACCAAAAGTACATAAAACACCAAAAAGCGGCACTTTTATAGGCCGCCCAGTGACGTCACACTGCGGATCACCACTCAACAGAATCTCAGAATTTCTTGACCATTACCTCTTACCGGAAGTCCAGAAAGCACCCACGTATCTTAAAGATACAGCGGACACCATTCGTAAAATAGAACAACTGGTCCTTCCGAGCAATATAATTCTTGCGAGCATAGATATAGTTAGCATGTTCACCTCAGTTCCTCAAGAGGAGGCATTAGAGGTAGCCATGGAAGCATTGGAAGGGTCAATCCGTTATCCTTCGACCCTCCCATGCCTAATTTGCAATATATGAGAAAGCTTTTGACTCTCGTTCTTTTCAGGAACGCCTTCGAATTTAATGGTCACCATTTTCTTCAAATCTCAGGAACCCCTATGGGCCTAAGATCCAGCGTATCTCTCAGCTGCCTAGTCGCAAATAGGTTGGTCCAGAAAATATTACATATGGACGAACACATCATATCTTTCCATGTCTACATGGATGACTCTCTAATGATGTGGTCAGGATCAGTGGAACAACTTGAGATTTTTGTGTCCAAAATAAACGATCTCCACCCATCTCTCAAGTTCACACACGTAGCATCAGAAAACGAAATCCAATTCCTAGATCTCACCATCTACAAAGGAGATCGTTTTCAATCGTCAAATATCCTCGACATAAAATGCTTCACTAAACCCACAGAGACGTGGGGTTACCTGGACAGAAGCTCATGTCACAATCCCTCAGTTTTCAAAGGGTTCATCAAAGGAGAACTAATAAGACTAGTCAGGAACTCCAGTGACAAAAAGTCTTATGATAACAGGAAAACAATCTTCACAGAAAAACTTCTAAGCAGAGGTTATAACCTCAAAGAAATCAATACAGCTTCGAAAGAAGTGTTCTTTGAAAATAGACAGGCATATTTGACAGAGAAACCGAAAAGATCGAACAAGATCCCTTTGGTCTTCAAGTCACAATTCTTCCCACAGATAAGTGGGAACCACATCAAACATGCCATACTGAAGCATTGGGACATCGTTAAAGATAATCCAACTTTGAAAAGGATCTTTCCGAAGGTCCCAATTATAGCATTCAGCAGAGCTCAAAACTTGAGCGACACACTTGTCAGAGCCAGATTGAACTCTCCAAAGAATCTAGTCACAGACGAAAGCATTCTTTTCGAAGAGACACGTCCAGGCTCCCCAACTCTCAGCATGCTATATGATCTAGCTTTAGAAAGCAGAGGTTTCAACGATTACTTCTTCACACCTGAAGACAACACCGGAAGGTATCCCGGGGACGACTCAGATATCGAGTTTTGAAAAGAGACAAGATATGAGATGTATTCGACAGAGTTAAAGCACGTTGTAAAAACGACACACACCTCACACCTTTCACATTTTATATAAACAAAAACCACAACAGCTCTTTTCAGAGCTAACAAATCTTTCCATAAAGGCAAAGATTTACACAAAAGTTAAACTCAAAGCAGTTTAACTTTTAATCAGGACTCGTTCTTGGTCCTGCAAATCACAAACCAGTCTCCTACATTTCTGGTTCTCTTGCTCTCACAAAGCCACACCATCATACCCGGTGAAACGCGACTTTTAAGAGCATATAATAACATAGGTCCGGGTTTACCACGACCAACATGACCAAGTAGCAGGGTAACTGATGAAGGATTTCATTCCAGAAACGCGTCTGATATTTTCAATTCTCTTTCTAATAACCTTTTATAAGAGAATATCTAACAAAAAATTAAAACGATCAAAATAGAATAACGGGATTTAAATCTCCCGGATACGCGTCTTACTAACTGCTTGCACTTTCTCGCATCGACATTTCTCGATAATTTCAAGAAATGTTTATGTTAGTATATTTCCTAGCGTATAGCCAGGAGTCTACAAATTAATGCTACTTTTCCAAATAAGGAAAATTACACATAAAGCATAAAAAATAAAGAAAGTCATCTTTATCATGACAAGTTAATCTCGTTTCAAATATATATGAAGCAAGATGGTACCTGTTAAGCTCAACGCCTAACATGTTTAAGAAACGCACGTATACATTGTACAGGCCTAAAGCTATTCCATAACCAAAACAAATAGCAACAGACCGATTACCTGTATCATTTTTTAGGCTTATATCCAAAGCCATTTTTTATTTTTGTCGATATCTCCATTCTAACTATCTTCCTCAGATAGCGAGCCTCCAAGGAGATGTTTAAGATACGTTATCTAAAAACGCAAAGGAAGAATATTGAATTATATCACTAAGTGAACCACTTCACGAGGTTATCAGTTCTTCCTCACGACTCCTGGTGCGGGAATTTACCCTTTGAGGTAATATTTTCCACACAGAAATTATTTTTCATCGTTTTATTCCCTCTGTAAAATCGCCCTTTACAGAACGGGCCAAATATTATTTTATATTTGCCTACCAAAGGGATGCAATCGCATCCCTCCCAAAACTAATATTGAAAGTTTCTCGCAAAGTCACTCACTACTGATGGAAAAGTTTTAAACTATTCTCTCCCATCGCCACGCGAGGATGTCTCTTATCCACTTAGGCCCGAAACAGGCCCAGACGTGACACACATTCACTTACCACACACACACACACACATAATTATACAAACCCCCCCACTCGAGTTCTACTTCTACTTCAGAAGTACCACTTACACCCAAAGACCACTTTATCGGTCTTATTTCTTGAAATTGAAGAAATCCGATTTCTTTTCCAATCACGTTATCTTTAACAGATAGCACAAGATCTATAAAGCTGACTAGAAATCGTGTCTACACAAGGCTGGGATTTCACAAACCACAGTACAGCGCCGCCTCATAGCGGGGTCGTCGGCCTTTCCGCCTTCGATGTCATCGTGCGGTCAAGATTGATGGCGCGAAATGTGAGATCTGAAGCTATGTATTTTCACTATACGGTGCTTTCTTTTCGGACGTAAAAGGAACCGCCCCTCATATAAAGAAAAGCATAAAGAAATTTTATAACGCACCTTTGAGGAAAGGCTGACACCATGCTAAACCTCTCTAAAAAGAAATTTTCCCGCATTTTCTACCTTTTTCCATAAAGCTACTACATGGGGAATATCGGGACAAATTCACTATAAATCCAGTTTGAAAATAGGTTTTAGAAAGACCAATCTTTCCACTCTGGACAAGGTTCTACCTAAAGAATCGCTCACATCCGAATCTCAGTTTAATGAAGAAAATGCTATAATCTCCCACAAAGAAGCCACAAGAATGGATCTTTTTACCTAAAAGGTATAAAATACCACAAGACACCCGTCTTGGGTTGTTTTCGCAAGAGGTTCGGTTCTATCCCAGTCTTTTCTTTTCAAAAATCAGTACCACTCACACATAAAGACCATTTTATCGGTCTTAATTCATGAAATTGAAGAAATCCGATTTCTATTCTTTCCTTTTTAATCACGTTATCTTTAACAGATAGCACAAGAAACTATAAAGCAGACTAGAAATCGTACCTACACATGGCCGGGCTTGCATATACCTTAGTACAGCACCGCTTCATAGCGGGGTCGACGCCCTTTCCGCCTACGATGTCATCGCACGGTCAAGATTGTTGGCGCGAAATATAAGATCTGAAGCTTCATATATTTTTACTACACGGTGCTTTCTTTCCGGACGTAAAAGCAAGCGTCTCCCATATAAAGAAAAGCATAAAGAAAATTATAACGCTCCTTTGAGGACAAGCTGACACCATGCTAAACCTCTCTAAAAAGGAATTTTCCCGCCTATACTACCTTTTTCCATACACCTACTACATGGTGAAATATCGAACAAATTCACTATAAATCCTGTTTGAAAATAGGTTTTGAAAGACCAAATTTTCCCACTTAGGACAAGATTCTGCGTCAAGAATCGCTCACATCTGAATCTCAGTTTAATGAAGAAAATGCTATAATCTCTCACGAAGAAGCCACAAGAATATATCTTTTATCCCACCCCGAAGAGGGAGGGAAGCCTATAAGGTATAAAAATACCACCAGACACCTGTCTTGGGTTGTTTCTTAACAGGTTCGGTTCTATCCCCGTCTTTTCTTTTCAAAAATTTCCTTCAAAGGTTGATACCAAATTTGATATCAAAAGTTTAATCATCGTGAGCATAGAAACCGTTGTTTGGAAATTCGCCCAATTTTAAAAATGACATAGGGAATTGTATCACGTAGCAGAGCTAGCGTGAGTGCCAAGAATTACGTCGCCTGAGTAGGCTGGCAGGTTAAATGTTTACCCATGCATGTCAAAATGCAAATCAAATACCGCGCTCTTTCAATTGTGCGCAGGCAAGTGTGCAATGATTCCTGTACGGGTTGCTTCAGGCCACATAATAAGCTGATACCATGCATTGGATTTTGCGTGGTCAAGTCGTAATTTGTCATTTTTAAAATTGCACGAATTTCCAAACAACGGCTCCTATGCTCATGATGATTAAACTTTTTATATCAAATTTGGTATCAACGTTTGAAGGAAAGTGTATAGAAAACTATTATATAAATTATTTTGCCATAAACTCATCAGACTCTGATTAAATGGGGATGGAACTACTGGAGACTTTCTTTTTTGGATGTGTTTATAAAGAGTATTTGCCATGTTTGCGGGAACATATGTTGCATAATAATGATTTATATCGATATTATATTCCATATTTTTATTCATGTTTATCATTTTGTAGACAAACGGGTTAAAAACAAGCAGGATTGTTTGTACGGCTTTGTATTGCATAGGACTACCTGTCGAAAATGGCAACAAAAGACATGCACGTTCGCTAATTTGTATGATATTTCCATGAGAAAAGTTAACGTTCTCCAATGTGGATGATATTCGACCATTTTCAACTTCAACACTCCGATACAAATGAAGTACCAATGTAGACTTGGATAGCTCAAACGCTTCTGATGACACTTTGCAAAGCCATCTACTGAAATTACAGACGTCTTATGATAATCTGATGTTTAAGTCCTGATAGAGCCACTGTTCGTCCATCCAAGAAGCACACCACTTATTAAGAACATAGGCTTGCAACCTGCCTGTGACCAGGGCCTGTGAAAACATTTATAAGATATCTTCACAGTTTCAAGTCGGGAATAACTACCTACATAGTCCCTTTTCAAACTGTCACTCATAAAGTAACCCATCATCATATCGTCATCTTAAAGTTACTCAAGATGACGTCAGACGCACATTTTCCAGATCTCGTCATAGATTCTGCCACGCTCTTAACTGGTCTCACTATCACGAATCTCATCATCAACCCTTTTAGTGCAGCTGTCTTGTATAATTTCCTATATTTCCACTGCAGCAAACATTCTATAAGGAATTTTATTTGGTTTACTTTGGAATGCGCAGTGATTGGAGTCGCCTCTGGATCCGCCATGTGTGCTGCCGAGTTGACTAAATATCACTTTATGGGTCACGTGTTATGTGTCTCCAGTGTCATCATCAATAACACCATAATAGACTTAACTTTAGTTAAATTGTTAAATCCAATAGGGGATATGTATACCTCATGCCGGGAGCTGATCACTTCGTTCCTAAAATTCACCCGAATCACCATCATCTGCGCATGGGTCCTTGCTATACCTTACTGTGTTGTAGTATTAGACAGACCAGAAGCACACGAGATTGGCGACCATCATTCTAGCATGGAAAAAAGGAAAGCGATGATCACAATATTTTGTCCTAATCTTGTTTTAATCCTTATGTTTGTTCGGTTACATCTGAAGACTTTAATCACGGATGAACAGGTCGATTGGAAAATGAAGGATGAGAAGAATATGATGATTAACGTTTGACAGATTTAAACGGCGATTAACTTTAGACTAACGAGGAAATCTTTCCAGAGAATGTTCTTTGAATTGTTCAAGTTTATGCTTAAAAATGCATCTAGCTAGAGAACAGAAAACGTTTATTACAGGACCTACAGACCTGTTTGTCGGTATATCAACAAATCGCCACTGAACATGAATAAAGCCTTGTAGGTGTAGACTTTATATTGAAGAGTTTGCTTCATCCATGTTCAAGGGCCAAAGTAAATGCAGGAAAAAAACCCCTCATAATTACTTTTGGCCCTTGAACATGGATACAGCCTTGTAGGTGTAGACTTTATATTGAAGGGTTTGCTTCATTCATATTCAAGGGCCAAATGTCCATAATGAGGTTTATCCCGCCCAGTGACGAAATGGGGGATATCACGTGACTGAAATCGAACCCTTGATCTCTTGCGTAATAATCAAGTATTTAAACCACTATAGTCCATTT
This sequence comes from Amphiura filiformis, assembly GCF_039555335.1. Lineage (NCBI taxonomy): Eukaryota > Metazoa > Echinodermata > Ophiuroidea > Amphilepidida > Amphiuridae > Amphiura > Amphiura filiformis. The sequence goes on from NC_092641.1 coordinate 39,156,728, forward strand.
GGCTTCCTCGAGAGAATGACGTCAGTACTTTGTCGAAGTTACTTCGCGCGTATATAGAATTATCCCCTTTGATTGCGCGTGTAAACACGTCATTTCTTTCAATCAACGAGCGCGATTTATACTCGCGCTGGACCACGCACTGACGTCACTTTCTAAAAGAAAGCTAACTGGACTATAACCGTAGCTCCTTCTAGAAACTCATTGCGAAATTACAATTCAAGTTTGAAGTTAAGGGATCTGGAATGAGCGTTTTGAGCGTTTTGACAGTATTTTTCTGGGACATGAGAGCACGTCAGACATATCGAATTGCATTCTGAATACGAAGAATGTCTTTCTGATATCAAATATTTTTATTTTTGAAATTCACGATATAATACAAATTTTACGACGAATTATTAAAATTATTGATATTTTTCACATTTTTGATATATAACAGTCCTCGAAGTAAATTTGATAAATCTAATAATAATTATATTCTTAAACTGTTTTGGGAAAACAAATCTATATCTTCTATACGAAAGGTCAAAATTGTCAATTGATCGTCGGCTATTCATCCCACCTACATACACTTTTAGTATAAATCATCAGATTTATAATGTTTACTTCGAGTACTGTTAAATATCAAAAATATCAATTTTTAATCATTTGCCATAAAATGTGTATTACATTGCGAATTTCAAAAAATCAAAATTATTTGATATCAGAAGGACATTCTTCGTATTCAGAATGCAATTCGATATAGTGATTTAAAAAAAATGAATACTGAAAGAGATATGAATATTAACATTTAGATAACAATGCTTTATATGAGACATACTAGTCCTAGATAAGAACACTTAACGTGTTATAGAAATAGATCATAAGAACTATAAGTTGTTAGTACGGTGATTTATAAATACTTAGGTTATTTTCCACAAAATATTCAATACTGAATACAGAATCGAAAAAGGTTCAGGGCCTACGTAATAGTATACATGCATACATAAATAATAATCATTGCTATTAAACCAGATTTTTTTTGAATGCCAAAAGTAGGCATACAATATCGATTTTGTTCAAGATTCTACCGCTAGCTCTGCAGGGCTTCCATCACCTTTATTCGGTCTGCGGAATGCATGACGTCCAAACGACGGTGTTATAGGCCAGCACCAAAAATATTGCATATCCTCATGAGGAAATACACCGACAATATTGCATTTCCACATGCGGAAGTATTATTATTCGACAAAATACGTGTCATACGAGTGAGCAGTTTTGCCGTCTTTGTTCATTCCAGCAAATCAAGCAGGACTTCACCTGGTACGTACTCTGTGTTAGTATAGCGCCATCTCTTTATTGCATGTAATGGCGTCTCGCATGTTTTGAAGAACTAAAAGACATTTTCATTAATTTCGTATTTCAAGTGTTAATTCCTGCTGTATATAGAACTACTTTACTTGTTTTCAATGCATATTAGTAAACAGTAATAAAATCAAAACAATTTAGTTGTGTTACTTATTCTAAGCACGTACGTTTAAACAAAACAGATGAAAAGTAAATCTAGCAAGACCGAAATTTGAAGCGATTTGCAACTACAAGCTAATAGTAGGCGCCGCCGTAGCGGGCGCCCCAAAAAGACTAGTCCGACGTCATATGTTATTCATACTTCGGCACGATTTGTTTGCGAGTGTCGTAATGATTGAGTTTCTGAACGCGAGGGTAAGGCAGTATGCATTTAATTTTGTCCCTTCAAATATGTAAACCGTCTCAAAAGATGGATTTTCCTTGGGTCAAGAGGAAAAGAATGATCCAAAGAGACACTCCGTATCTATGCATAAAACCCCTAATTAGCATAAATTATGCAAATTAGTACCCAAAATATGGTATGGTAATTTCGCTTACAATCACGTGTAAACAGTTGAAATTGGTTTAATTTATGGCAAGGAATTACTTATTCGGGTTGTTTTGGGAATCCGTGGCCATTTTGACCCTCAAATGCAAAATGGCTGCTGGCCGCCATCTTTAAAATATGCGTACTTGCAACTTTTGAACCATTTGAGTTACAAACCTCGCGTGACATATCAATTTGTACTGATTTGGGGCTGGGAAACTCATTTCTGGAACTGCTTATGCGATAGTAGGCACTTATTTGTCGGAGGGGCACTTTTTTCTTTAATTTTTGGTCAATCACAACCCTACGACACTCCTGAGAAAAGGTATGATTTTTAAGGGCATATCTATGCAAAAACAAGTTTATCTCCATTCGAAGAGAATAATTATTACATTACAAGTTGACACGCGTTGCAATTTTTTATGCGTATTTCTCCTGAAAAAAGAGAAATTGTGTTGGTAAAGTTCGGGCTCGTACGTGTCCTTCCCCCGTTCGAAGCAAAATTAATTTTTAAGGCAGCGGGCTGATGACGTAAGTTAATGATGCGGACACTATCATGCCCAGCGGGCTGCAACGTTCATTGTTCTATTGTGTCTTATTAGAACGCTGACATATTGGAAAATGTGCTTAGCAGGTGCGAAATACATCAGACTGGGCTCTTTAATTACGTAACGCACAACAGCATTGATGTCATCGAATGGCTGCTTAGTGCTTAGCTACCAGCTCATTGAAATTGTTTATTTGCATAATAAATACAATATTGATCACTATACCTGAATATACTAGTCTCAGATTGATCACGGGAATAACGAAAGCGTCTTGGATCAGTGAATCAGCTCTAAAACCATTGAATAGGCTTCTTTGCCATTTTTATTTGTCGATCTTTTCTCAGGAGTGTCGTAGGGTAGTGATTGAGGTGTCAAAATGCACAGGACAATCCCCTGGGTAAATTTCCTAACCAGAAAGAAACTTTTTTTTGCGTAGTTTATATGTGCATTGTACGAGGCTAACTCAAAAGTTCTGGTAGCTTCTAGCATGATCTATATAGTGATATCTGTTCCATAATCAGAAGCGGAAGTATACACCGGAAACGGCAAAAAAATCATTATACAATTAACGATTAAAATATGTGTGTATCCATCGTACGACATAAGCTTGATACACAAGTGTTATGTGTATGCTGGCGTTGGTGTTACGAGTTACATTTCGATAGTGTTTAATTTGATACCAGGTACATGTACAATTATCATAAGGCGTTTTATAGGGAAAAATAACATATTTTTGTCGCAATATTTGAATAGATATAATATATCATTTATAGCAACTTTTGTGAACCATGATGTTCATTTACACAATACAGATATATACTTATTGATCCATAGATCCATGTGTCAGCTGTTACCACTCCCATTATGTAAAATGTATATGAATCTAATCAGAATGGCCTTGAAAACTGTCCCGAGTAACAACGTAGCATTCACTTTGTTTATTTACTATGTTAACCGATCATCTACCAAGGGAGGGGGTTTATAGGGGTTGTACCAACCGGGGTACCAACCTCCTAATGATTTTTATCCGGGGTAATATTAAAAACGCGCCTGCTTACGCCAAAATCGTACATCCATCCTTTGCGCTGATTTTAGTAATAACATTTTCACCTCAGCACCTTGCTCGGGGTTGGACAGACCAAAAAATGACAGGGGTGTTGGTGAGTCCAGGAGTTATACAGTAAAATCCATAATTTTTATTTTGCTCTGGAAAATTATTGCAAGAGATATCGACTTCTTACATACTTGGTAGTTTGGTTGAAATACTAATTTTATTTCATATTTAGGAGAACATTCGGTGAAAATAGCACGCTCATTGAAAATCAATTTTGCGCATACTTTTGTACATATCAAGAATTTCCCAATTTTGTGTCCAAATCTTGTATTATTCCTTATGTTTTTCGTTTACATATGAAGACTTACATCACGGATAAACCGTCTCAGATACATTGGACAATGAAGAATGAGAAGAATGTGAGAGATTTATTAAACGGACATTTAGGGATTCAATCAAGTTTCACCGTTGTTAAACCGTAACAACGATGCGTCGCTTACTTCGCGAGGAAGCTTTAGCTGCCCGAGCGATGTAAACCACGAAGACACGCCGGACGGTGAAACATGATTGAACCCCTTCCCATTCAACGAAACAAGCTAAAGTTCTGCCAAATGAAACATAGCTCAATCCTAATGATTCATTTAGTCCTAACTGGTGAAAAAAAAAAGTTCACTATTTTACTAATGTCTTGAAAAAGAGCCAAAAACATGCATTTTCGGCATGTTTTCTGACAATCGAGTCACAAAAATCACAGACTTGGAACAAGTCTAAGCATTCAAAATCTTGAATATATGCCGAAATTTTGCTCTAATTTTCACTTTTTTTTGTGTTACTTTAATTAAATGGTTGGTTATAAGAATGAAACATGTCTTTTCCAAAATTTAGAATGCATAAACTGAAATTAGTCTTAGTACAAGTCTTTGGGCTTAATTGTCATAACATACGAAAAACACCCGAAAAAGGCCCATATTTCCAAAAAATTGCTAAATTTTCAAATTTGACATTCATTGCTAGTTATGACTTAACTAAAGGACTAGGATTTAGATATGTTTCATTTGACAAAACAGGATTTTTTTTTATTTATTCAAAAAATTAGTTCTGTATTTTTCTGGAATAGGGAGAAGTCATTACAAGAATATCGATGATTTTTCTGTTGATATCAGCAATATAGAACTGCAGAATAAAACGGCAACTTCTCCAAAATAATGAATACAACATGTAAGCGCACACAAGTTCCAGGCATGGCAAATTTTACATGCTAACGCGTAACGCGTACGCGCGCTTCCATTAACTGGCGTTCGCGTATGTACGTTTCTGGTAAAGTGTTGTTTCATCACGGATTAACAACGGTTGACTCCCATGCAAAGGTATAGGAAGAGGTGTTGAAATAAGCTTTAAATAAAATTATGTTTGCAAACATTATTGTGCAACAGAGACCACGTGACAACCAACCAACGTCAAATTGTCATGGGCGCGTCGCCATTAAGAGCACCAAGTGACATGTGATGGACCTTATAAACACATTAACGAGTAGCACCTTGCAGAGAATGTTCATTAACTTTTCCAGATTTTTGTAGGTGACATCAGAACCAAAGCAAGATTCGATGCACCGGAAACACAAAAAAAAAAATCGTTAAGCATTTACATGAAAATATATATGTATACCGCCTACGAGATTAGCTTGATATACAATTGTTATTATTATGCTGGTGCTGGTATTATGAGTTGAATTTTGAGCTTCCTTACAGAGAACCTCAAATTGTTTAACTTGATACCAGGTACATTTGTCATATATTCGTTTTATAACGAGAAATGTTTTTTGTCGTGATATTTGCAATAGCTATATTTAATAGTAAGGACCGATTTCTTCTGTGAACCATGGTGTTCATTAATTATTGATCCATAGAATATCCGTGTGCCAGCTGTTATCATATTTACCGCTGCCATTATGTAAAAATGGCCTTGAAAACAGTATCTAGTCCAGCGCACTGCATGGTTTATTGTTCTATTGTGTCCGATTTGGGCGATGACATAATTGTAAAATGTTGCCAATCAATATTTATGAGAGTGTACATTCAACGTCCAGTTTTTAAAATTGGGTGACGCGTGTTTGGCAGGTGTGAAATACATCTGACTGGGCGTATCAATTACGTAACACATCCCAGCTAACACACTACGTTTTCACGACGTTCGTTCAGTTAGCAACCTGGACAACCGATTCTTTTGTTTAGCAAGGCTCACTCAGTCATTTAATGTGGCAATACAAACGATCGAATTTGGTGTTGAAACGAGCTAAATTTTGAGTTACACCTTTTCAATGTAAAATTAATTTTCTCGGCCAAATGAAATGCAATCATTTTCGTTTTTTCAGTAAATGTCAGGTCAAATTGTAGTGCTTGATACTTCTTTTTTTTTCAAATCCTAGTGTTAAACTTAGGCGTGAAATTCAGTCATTTCGTGTAAGATTTTCGATTTTGATAGGCTTAAACTCTGCCCGCGAGCCTTTTCTTGGATCAACCTTTTAGCTTTTCAAAGTAATATAGTTCGCTAATGAAGGATTTTTCCCAACTTTCTAACGCACATCACCGTGAGCGATATATCATAGTTTTGTCAGAATTTACGTTTTGATTTCACCATTTTTTCACCGGCTGAAATTTTTTCAAAATCAACGCGTGAAATATAAGGCTAATAATACTAGCATTGTGGATCGATATCCCTGGGTTTAATATGAATACCGGCATGATACAGTGTTGCCAGAACTTCAATATAGCAACGAAATTCCCAGGCCTAATAGCGCTCCTATACTGATCATGTTTATAGCACGATGAGGATATTTCATCATCACGTGAGTGATTCGGACCAATGTGTTGAAATTTGCTTCTCCTCAAAACAACTTTGCCCGAAGGCTTACATGCAATTGGGCAATATTTTAAACAAAACTTTCTTTTACAAAACATTGTATTACGCTGTATGTGTTATGATCTAGCAAACTGTTTGGAACACACTTCCAAAGAAATAACCTTCGTAACGCCCCGGCGTAACGCCCCAGACTTTCGTTATTTAAACGCCAGAAATAGATTGTCCTTATAAGAACCATCAGAGATTGTGGCTTATAAGAACCGTTCATTATCATTGTTAACTTAAATAGGTTTTTGTTTTTAAACATCTTTATAAATTGATTGTTTTTATGTTTGTTTGTAAATTTCGTGCTTTACGCGCTTTGAGTTCCTCATCAGAGATTGTGCCTTAAGAACCATTCATTTTCATTGTTAACTTAAACAGGTTTTTGTTTTAAACAAAACCTGTTCAAGCAATTATTTAAAATTGCTTGCCTAAAAACAGAATAACTTGGATGTTAATACTTGACGTAGTGTTTCAATTGTCATGAAGGTGACTGGGTATGGTGCCTTTTGTTTGTGTTTGTTTGAAACTGCTTTTGGAAACCCACCGAAAGTCATAGGCCCTAATGAAGCAGCCAACACAATACCAGGTTAAACATGGAAGTTTATAAAAACTTAATAAATAACCTTAAGGAAAAAAACAAACATTTGTGGCAACAATAAGCCTTGCATTGAAAGTCATGGTTAAAGTGTGTTGATTACCACACCAAAGTTTCCTTGCATACACCCCCACTACCCACCTCACACACCTCTGCACCCACCCCACCCTATAGGCCTACATGTACATGATATTACATAATAATATATAGCATAGCTATACATTTAGGTATAGCGCTTAATTATGACAAATATGGTTAAGCCTATATATAGGCCTACATGTCAAATTAAAAACAAACCCGAACACTGATGAATCTCTACAGAAACCCGAACACAAGTCTGAAGGGTGTAATGAAAATGGCAACCCGCGATGGGGGGGGGGCAGTGGGGTAGGTCATACAAAATTCACATGGAGATAGGAGGGACAGAAGATTAAAATCCCTATAATAACACGCTAATTTTTCTAGGTTTGGACCGTGGATTTTCATGAACCTCAAGCGTGCGTCTCTTAATACGGACTAACCTAGGTAAACAAACACACAGACAGACAAAATGGTTTTCATAATCATGGAATCCATATAAATTGAAATTGCAGGCTATCACGGGAGCAAATTTTTAAAATTCACCTCATTTACCAATTGGGGATTTGGGCTACCAAATCGCTAGTCGGGCAATCTTCATGATCTTTGCTTTTCAATGGAAAATTGCCCTGGATGACAACAATGAAAATATCGACTATTTCTGCTGGTTGCGCACGAGATAAAAGCACCGAGTTTGACATTTTCAGAGCATGAAGGAAAAAGGGTAAAATAAAACGGAAATTCTGACAAAACTATAATATATAGACCCACACGATGTGCTTTACAGAGGTGGGAAATATCTTTCTTTAGCAAACTATATTAGTTTGAGACGCTAAAAATCAATTCCGTAAAAAGCTCGCAGGCGAACTCAAGGCCTATAAAATCAAAAATATCACACTAAAAGATACAATTTGATGCTTAATTTTAATACCAGGATTAAAAAAAAAATGTATATCCAAGCACCAAGTTTTTAACTGACATTACTGAAGAAAAAAAAATATTGCTTTATATTTGACCGAGAAAATTAATTTCATAGCAAAAAGGTGTATCTCTGAATTGTGCTGATTTTAACATGTATCGATCGACTTTAGCGCGACTAAGCATTTCTAAAGAATCGGTTGTCCAGGTAGGTGACTGCGTTGACGTTTGACTTAGGTTGTCATTTACGTTGTAAATACGTAAAACTTTGAACTCGTATTCGCGTTGTGACAACGTTGTTTTTATTGTTGATTTTGGACATTGATATAACGTCATTATGACGTTGTAATGACGTTGTTTCGACGTCAAGTTGCGAAAGTATTATTCAAACGTCCTATTAAGTCCGGTCGAACGTTATAACAACGTATGAATAATACATTCACGTGAGGAGATATAAGAGAGATTTTGAAGCGCTTTATTATAATTAATATAATTGTGCCTATAAAAATTAATATAAAAAGTATTTGCGGTTGCATATGCTGCATAGCATAGCATTATTGATATGATATTCCATACATTTTTGTTGACGTTTATCGTTCTGTAAACAAACGGATTGAAAAAAAAGAATATTTGCACGATTTTGTATTGTATAGGACGCTAATTTGTATGATGATAGTTTCACGTTCTCCAATGTGGATGATATTTTACCATCTTCAATTCTTCAACACTCCGATACAAATGACGTACCAATATACAGACTTGGACAGCTCAAAACGCTTCTGATGACATTTAAAAAAACGGCTTTCTTCCTTCATCCTTCTTTGAAGATATCTTCAAAGTGTTAAATCGGAAATAACTACCTACAAACACCCTTTTCTGGTTATAATCTAGCTACTTCTGTGACAATAATTGTGTTTGAATGCCACGCATAAAGAAACCTATCACCAAATCGCCATCCTAAAGTTCCTCAAGATGACGCCAGACACACATTTTCCAGATCTCGCTATAGATTTTGCCACGCTCTTAACCGGTCTCACTATCACGAATCTCACCATCAACTCTCTTAGTGCAGTTGTCTTATATAATTTCCTAGACTTCCATTGCAGCAAACATTCCATGAAGAATTCTATTTGGTTTACTTTGCATTGCACAGCGGTTGGGTTTATCACTGGAGCCGCCATCTTTTCTGCCATGCTCACTAAATATTACTTTATGGGCCAATTGTTATGTGTCTCCAGTGTCATTATCAATAACGCCATAATAGACTTAACTTTAGTTAAAGTGTTAGATCAAACAGGTGATATGTATAATTCATGCCGGGAGATCACTTCATTTCTAAAATTCACCCGAATCAGCTTCATCTGCTTGTGGGTCCTTGATTTTCTTTACTATGTTGTAATATTAGACAGATCAGGAGCATCCGAGATTGGTGACCATCATTCTGGCATGCATGGATTGGTTATTATGGGAGATAGGAAAGCGATGATCACAATATTTTGTCCTAATCTTGTATTAATCCTTATATTTGTTCGGTTACATCTGAAAATTTATATATCTCAGCTCCATTGGACAATGAAGGATGAGAAGAGAATGATGACTAACGTTTGACAGATTTAAACGGCGATTAACTTTACACTAACGAGTAAATCTTTGCAGAGAATGTTGTTTGATTTGTTCAAGTTTATACTAAAAATTCATCTACAATCCCGGAATAAATGTGTTCGAACACTTACTTTAACTTCCATGTTCTTCTTACTATAGTATAATATCAACCAATGGGGAATCTTGAAACTTTTTTGAACATAATCGCAATTACTTTAATATAGGATAGGATTACTACGTGACAAGAAAAGACAGAAAACGTACCATATTTTGGCATTTTATTTGCTTAAAAACATTAATGTGTATTAATACCGCTCATTTGTTGATAACTGCGTGTTTAGCTATACAGAAATCCGACAATAAATGGGCCTCTCATACATGCACAATACATTATATCGGATTTTGACTCGCCGGACCTACCATTTTTCGTGTATACACGGTCTGGGTTTTTGCAATTTATAGTAAAAGACCACGTAGGTCCCCAAAGTTTCTTTCAGATATTAAAAGATAAGATTCCCATAAAGACGAAACAGTAAGCTTTAGTTGGGACCTACGTGCAAGAAAATAGCATTAAAATCAGTGACGGCAAATGATTCCGAAATAGTGCAATTGATTTCAGTTTACATGCACTACAATCGTGCAAATGATGTTAAAGTTGTCATATTTGGCAGATGAATAGTACTTATCATGCAATTAATCTAGGCTATGGAGGCATTTTAACAGGACCCCCATTCTAGTTGGAAAAGGTCATTGAACTTTGCACAGAGGGTCAAGTTCAAAATTACTCAGACCTGTTCAAAAATTACACCATCCAGTGATCCACTGGAAATAAGGATTCAGAAAAAGTATACTTTGACATATATATGATGTACCGGTTATGGAGTTATGGGCAATTTTGCCCTCGCTGGAGGCGAAAATGAAATATTCTCTTGTTTTGATAAAACTGGACTCAAATTATTTGTCATGTTGCAAGAAACCAGAAAAAGGACAGTTTTAACTATCGTGTGTGCTTTCTTATCCAGGTAACACAACAATTTGTCAAGGATAATGTCATATTGGAGTATTACCGGTATTTCCACCATCTATGGACATTTTCCAGAAAGAAAATAACCAGTCACTGCACACCATTTAAACGGCTCTTTTCAGAGCCACCAAAAGAATAAAAAAGACCAAAACTTATCACAGGGGAGCAACGTGGTACATGAACGTTGAAATATAACATCATCCCAATAACCAATGGTCTATACAAGGCAGATATCCCATAATTTAAAATAATCAATCGATGAATTGAAAATTGGTTCGTTGAGACAATGATTTCTGAAAAACGTATAGAAATATCCAATGTAGAAAGAATTTATTGCCAAAATAACTTATGACGGATTGGTACATCCGCAGAAAGCCATTGGCTATCAAATATAATACAGAAAACAAGTAACTACCCTATAGATTATTTTAACAAATTAGTTTCACAAGGATATTTGTGAACAAAATATATCAAAAAAAAACTCAGGGATTACTTGTGTGAGATTTTTATGCTTTTAATATAATTCATCCAATTATACAGTATAACTGTGCGGCTGATGAGCCTGGCTTTATTGCGCAGGCGAAAACCGGTTCCCGTTGAAGGTAACCTTACGTCCTTCTCATTTATCCTGTGTCTTTAGACACTATAAAGCATTAAATAAAATTTAAAATTCAATTGATAATGTCATTTGAATGCATTCTTATCATGGAATAAAAGCATCTACAATTATCCAATTCCAGTTATTATATCTGAGATATCATGTCGCATTGTTGTCAGCTCCTGTTCACCACCATTTAAAAAAAATATAAGTGCATGTGTGTATACGCCGCACCAGCAAGTTGAGTGAACGCTACCGACTTAAAGCTTCGCCCAAAGAAATCACACTGACGTTTCTGCCACATAGGGGAGAAAAATGGTATAGTATCTGCGTCGGAATGTTTATTAATTTTGTTATCAACCATTCTGTCGGCACTAATTTGTTAGCATTTCTGCCATGTCTCTGATGTACACATACACTGATATAATCTTTATTACTGCACGGTCTTTTGTCATGTCTGTTGACAATGCAAAACTCATTGTTTTGGCATAAAACAATGCAATGTCGCCTTTAGTTCAAAAAGAAATTTTTGTTAAAGGGTAATAATTTGATTGCTTCAAAAAAGAGTTGAAAAAGAATTGAAAATTTAGATGAAACTTACAATTATGATACTTTTCATTGAGGCTATTTTCTATCATGTCCCTTTCCTAAATATTTATAATGCATGGTGGCGTTAAGAAAACAATACACGGAATCGGGCGCTGTTTTAGTACATTTTAATAGGGTGTTAAAATTAATGGTAACGTACTATATTTCTGTGACGTAGGTTACATTTTAACTTCAAAATGCTCGACAAGTATGTTGGAAATGCGTTAATGATATTATATTATTAAAGTTTAGCAAGTACACCTGCGGCTATACTTTTTTGTTTTAATTCTGTACTTTATGGTAACGTATGTTACATTTCTTAACCATACGGTCTAATTTTTCGAATTTCCAATGATTCAAATTTCAAATACATAAACATGTGAACCTGAAACATTACTATCATGATAAACCGTATATTTAAGGACAGTTTGGTTCAATTTCAGTGTTTGGAACGACTAAGGTACGTGTTAACATATCGGGGTAACGTAGGATTCACGAAACCTTGCGACATATTTCAATGGTATTTTAAAAAATTCAAAGTAAGCCATGGCATTTAAATTTTCGCTGCTTTGTATCAGTATAGATTGTTACTTCAAATACGACCCATGCTCCAACTGAATGCACGTCTGTTTAAGAATGAGCAACATTAAATATGAAAAATATTTCACCTACGACACAGTGTTTTGACCATAAATCCCTCAAACAACCTGCCGTGGTTTAAAAAATGAATTAATGCATGATTAAAAAACATTACCATTTTTCTGATTGTAATCAGGCTGTTTGATTAAACAAAAGAAATTAACAACGGAAGTTAAATCATTCGTGAAAATTATAATTCAATAAGTGCGACAGGATTTTTTCCAAGTACTGCCGAGTTATCGGTGTTGATCTTTTAATTATGTTAAATATAAAATGTATTTGCCATGTTTGCGGGAACATATGTTGCATAATAATGATTATCGATATTATATTCCATGTTTTAATTCATTTTGTAGACAAACGGGTTAAAACAAGCTGGATTGTTTGTACGGCTTTGTATTGCATAGGACTATCTGTTGAAATGGCAACAAAAGACAAGCAAGTTCGCTAATTTGTATGATATTTCCATGAGAAAAGTTCACGTTCCCCAATGTGGATGATATTCGACCATTTTCAACTTTAATTCTTCAACATTCCGACTGAAGTACCAATGTAGACTTGGAAAGCTCAAAACGCTTCTGACGACACTTTGCAAAAAGGCGATCTACTAAAATTACAGATGTCTTATGATAATTTGATGTTACAGTCCTGATAGAGCCACTGTTCGTACATCCAAGAAGCACAGCACTTATTGAGAACATAGGCTTGCAACCTGCCTGTGACCAGGGCCTGTGAAAACATTTATAAGATATCTTCACAGTTTCAAGTCGGGAATGACTACCTACATAGATCCTTTTTAAACTGTTTCTGCGGGTTTCATAGTTGCAACAATAGTTGTCTTTAAATGCCACTCATAAAGTAACCCATCATCATATCGTCATCTTAAAGTTACTCAAGATGACGTCAGACGCACATTTTCCAGATCTCGTCATAGATTCTGCCACGCTCTTAACTGGTCTCACTATCACGAATCTCATCATCAACCCTTTTAGTGCAGCTGTCTTGTATAATTTCCTATATTTCCACTGCAGCAAACATTCTATAAGGAATTTTATTTGGTATACTTTGGAATGCGCAGTGATTGGAGCCGCCTCTGCAGCCGCCATTTATGCTGCCGAGTTGACTACATGTAAATATCACTTTATGGGTCACGTGTTATGTGTCTCCAGTGTCATCATCAATAACGTCATAATAGACTTAACTTTAGTTAAATTGTTAAATCCAATAGAGGATATGTATATCTTATGCCGGGAGCTGATCACTTCGTTCTTAAAATTCACCCGAATCACCGTCATCTGCGCATGGGTCCTTGCTATACCTTACTGTGTTGTAGTATTAGACAGACCAGTAGCATCCGAGATTGGCGACCATCATTCTAGCATGGAAAATAGGAAAGCGATGATCACAATATTTTGTCCTAATCTTGTTTTAATCCTTATGTTTGTTCGGTTGCATATGAAGACTTTAATCACGGATGAAACGTCTCAGGTCGATTGGAAAATGAAGGATGAGAAGAATATGATGATTAACGTTTGACAGATTTAAACGGCGATTAACTTTAGACTAACGAGGAAATCTTTGCAGAGAATGTTCTTTGAATCGTTCAAGTTTATGCTTAAAAATGCATCTAGCTAGAGAACAGAAAACGTTTATTACAGGACCTACAGACCTGTTTGTCGGTATATCAACAAATTGCCACTGAACATGAATAAAGCCTTGTAGGTGTAGACTTTATATTGAAGGGTTTGTTTTATTCATATTCAAGGGCCAAATGTACATAATTTATGAGGTTTTTCCCTCCCAGTGACGAAATGGGGGATATCACGTGACTATACTCGAACCCTTGATCTCTTGCGTAATAATCAAGTATCCAAACCACTATAGCCATTTGGCTTCCTCGAGAGAGTGACGTCAGTACTATGTCGAAGTTACTTCTCTCGTATATAGATTTATCGCCTTTGATTGCCCGTGTAAACACGTCATTTCTTTCAGTTAACGAGCGCGATTTATACTCGCGCTGGACCACGCACTGACGTCACTTTCTAAAGAAAGCTAAATGGACAATAACCGTAGCTCCTTCTAGAAACTCATTGCTAATGTACAATTCAAGTTTGAAGTTAATGATTAGCTCTTTTAAATGTAGAGTTAAAAAAAGCCATTATTGCTATGGTTACTACACTTGTATCGAGCATCGTGTACGGCGTTGCACAGATTTATTTATGGACGGTTTATAGTATTCGGTATTCGTATGTGTGCGAAAATCACGATCAGACATAATTAATAAAAAATCCTTTAAAAAAGGAATGGGCGCCCAATGGGAGCTTTGATGTGATGTGCTCAGTGTGCTGAAATGTAACCCGTTTCATATTTAAAAAAAAAATAATGTAACATTAGCATAGTAAGCAAAGAAATATTAGGAAATGTAAAGCATATTTTATTGCAGTGGAGGATGTGTAAAATCGTACTGCATTGCATGTAAGAGGATTGGAAATGGTATTCATTGAGTTCAATGAGTTTTTCTCTTCTATAGGTAATGAACTTGGGAGTAAATTTAATAATAACAATGATAATTATGTAACTATGCACTTGTAATACTGTATGTTCTCATCAAAATCATAGTGTAAACAAATTTAGTTTTAGAGCAATATCTGATGAATTTGTTCTTAAACAAATAAGTAAAATGCAAAATTGTAAATCGTCAGGATTAGATCCATTCAATGTAAGGTTATTAAAGTTGGCTGCGCCTTTCATCTCAAAATGCCTTGTTCATATTTGCAAACTGTCTTTGAATGGGTCTACTTTTCCTGATGCATGGAAGAAGGTTAAAGTAACTCCAATATTTAAATCGGGTGATAAAACTAATGTTAGTAACTATAGACCTATCTCTGTATTACCAATTGTATCAAAGATCATTGAAAGAGCTGTTCATGATCAGATGTTCAAGATTACATTTTAAAGAATATGGATACAGGTTATGCTACAGGCGTTTTATTTATAGACTTAAAGAAAGCATTTGATACTGTCAATCATGATATTCTGATTAGGAAACTTAAACAATATGGGGTATATGGGGATAAATTATTATGGTTTAAATCATACTTAAACAACAGAGAACAAACTGTTAATGTTAACTCAACTTTTTTTTTTACTTTAGGCCAATTGATATTGGTATTCCTCAGGGCTCAATTTTAGGTCCCTTACTGTTTATCATTTTTGTTAACTGTTTACCTAATGCTGTGTCTGAATGTAAAACTGTAATGTATGCTGATGATACCTCTTTAATGTGTAAAGCTAAAAATGAATCTGATCTTAAAATTCAAATGGAGTCATGTCTAAGTAGGGTAGCTGAATGGTTCAAAGTAAACAAACTCACTTTAAATGTTGAAAAGACTAAGTTTATGATCTTTGGTACAAACAAAATGCTTGAAAAGTTCAACAATGTACATTTATTATATAACAACAATGATATTGAAAGAGTAGATGAGTTTAAATATCTAGGTGTAAAATTTGATAGCAAGATGTCTTGGTCAGCTCATGTTGATAATGTTAGTAAAACTATTTCCAAAAGAACTGGCATAATAAAACGTATAAAATATTTCCTTCCATACAAAACCACTGTGATGTTATCCAATGCTCTTGTTATTCCCCACTTTGATTATAGCAGCATGGTCTGGTCAAATTTTAGTGTAGAGTACCATAATAGGCTTCAGGTACTTCATAATAATTTAGCTACAATAATTCTCTCAGCAGATATAAGGACACCAACTAATGATTTAATGAATACTTTGCAGTGGGCTAAACTTGATCAAAGATGGCATAATACTCTATTAATGACTGTTTTCAAATGTTTAAAGAATGAATATCCATCTTACTTATCTTCTCAATTTGATTTTGTTCATGATAACCATAATCATATAACTAGAAATCATACTTCTAATACATTGATTGTTCCCAAATTTAAATCAAATTCAGGTCAATGTACTTTTCACGTCAGGGCAGCCTATGCATGGAATGCTTTGCCCCCGACAGTAAGAGCTCAGATGGCAAATATGACTTTAGGCCAATTTCAGTCAAAAATTAAAGAAATTTAGGCCTGTCCTTATCTACATTTTGTTCATTTGCTTGCTTGATTTTTGTATAAATATAATTATTGTATTTCTGTATTTTGAATCATGGTATTTACAATTATCTTGTAGTTGATGATACCATTATACATATTTGTAATACTAGTATATTGTAAATACATTATACTGTATGCTATTTTTGTAAATATTGTGTATCGCAATATATTTTGTTGCTATATCATGTTTACAATGAGGGCCTGCTTGAAAAGCAGTGCTTGTCACTGAAGCAGTATTACCCTCAATAAAGAAAGAATAAATAAATAAATAATAAAGTATATCATGTGGGGGATTGTTGGAGCAGAATTATGTTATTTAGAATATAGGTTTGCATATTTAATTCTTATGGATTGTTTTCCAAACAGGGTATTTACTTGTTATGATTGACTGAAGAAGTGTTATTTAGTGATTAAAAAATCAATACTGAAAGAGATATGAATATTAACATTTAGATAACAATGCTTGATACGAGACATGCTAGTCCTAGATAAGACCACTTCACGTGTTATAGAAATATATCATAAGAACTATAAGTTGTTATTAAGGTGATTTATAAATACTTTTTTTCACAAAATATTCAATACTGAATACAGAATTGCCCATGTTCAGGGCCTACATAATAGTATACATGCATACATAAATAATAATCATTGCTATTAAACCAGATTTTTTTTAATGCCAAAAGTAGGCATACAATATCGATTTTGTTCAAGATTCTACCTCTAGCTCTGCGGGGCTTCCATAACCTTTATTCGGTCTGCGGAATGCATGACGTCCAAAAGCACGGTGTTATAGGCCAACACCAAAAATATTGCATAATATCCTCATGCGGAAAAACACCGACAATATTGCATTTCCACATGCAAGTATTATTATTCGACAAAATACGTGTCAGTTTTGCCGTCTCTGTTCATTCCAGCAAATCAAGCAGGACTTCACCTGGAACGTACTCTGTTGCATGTAATGGCGTCTCGCATGTTTTGAAGACCTAAAAGGCATTTTCATTAATTTCGTATTTCAAGTGTTAATTCCCGCTGTAACTACTTGTTTTCAATGCATATTAGTAAACAGTAATAAAATCAAAATAATTTAGTTGTGTTATTTATTCTAAGCACGTACTTTTAAACAAAACAGATGAAAAGTAAATCTAGCAAGACCGAAATATGAAGCAATTTGTAACTACAAGCTAATGTTGTGCCGCCGTAGTGGGCGCCCCCAAAAGACTAGTCCGACGTCAGCTGTTATTCATACTTCCGCACGATTTGTTTGCGAGTGTCGTAATGAACGTTTCTGAACGCGAGGGTAAGGCAGTATGCATTTAATTTTGTCCCTTCAAATATGTAAACCGTCTCAAAAGATGGATTTTCCCTGGGTCAAGAGGAAAAGATTGATCCAAAGAGACATTCCGTATCTATGCATAAAACCCCCCAATTAGCATAAATTATGCGAATTAGTAACCAAAATATGGTATGGTAATTTCGCTTACAATCACGTGTAAACAGTTGAAATTGGTTTAATTTATGGTAAGGAATTAATTATTCGGGTTGTTTTGGGAATCCGTTTGACCCTCAAATGCAAAATGTCTGCTGGCCGCCATCTTTAAAATATGCGTACTTGCGACTTTTGAACCATTTGAGCTACAAACTTGCGTGACATATCAATTTGTACTGATTTGGGGCTGGGAAACTCATTTCTGGAACTGCTTGTGCGATAGGAGGCAATCTTATCATTTGCCATCCAGATTTTTCTCCTGGGAAAAGATATGAATTTTTAAGGGCATATCTATTGCAAAAACAAGTTTATCTCCATTCGAAGAGAATAATTATTACATTACAAGTTGACACTCGTTGCAATTTATTATTCGAAAAAAGAGAAATTGTGTTCGGGATCGTACGTGTCCTTCCCCCGTTCGAAGCGAAATTAATTTTCAAGGCAGCGGGCTGATGACGTATGTAAATGAAGCGGACACTATCATGCCTATGTTCACGATATTAAGCACAGTGAGCCTAGAGCTCTTTCCATGTTCATTCATGCATATATCATGTAGATGATCTATGATTCATGTATTAATGCACGACCTTCAATGGTCACCAAAGGCATGGAAATAGTAGATGAGATTAGCTACCAGCTCATTGAAATTGTTTATTTGCATAATAAATACAATATTGATCACTATCCTGATATACTAGTCTCAGGTTGATCACGCTGAAATTCTAAGCTCAAAATATTTTTTTAAATTTTTTTGTCCAAATATTTCTCATGATATTGATATACATATATAAATTGTAATATCACAATTTACTAATTATATAAAAAAACAAGCGGCTGATTTTATCCATATGTTTAAAAACCATTAAATTTGTGATACTTAATTCAGAGTTTTTCTGAGAACAACAACAGTATACGTTCTGTGCATTCAGAATGTTTATAGTCCATTCTCTCAAAGCAGGTACATCTCATTTCATGGCGTCAACTTTTAGGTTAAATCTGTTTCGTTCGAAGGAACTCACCGCTTAAGTTGGTTTTTGCGGAATGTCAATTTTAAACGTCTTATTATCTCAAAAAAGTAGTCATTTTCATTGTCCTCATAATATTAGCTTGCCAATGATATGATGTTGTCCGAGCAATATACAGCAAGCCAAAAAATAAGGTACCAGTTATGTCCACCTCCTATATAAACTAAACAAAGACATACAGGGTGTAACAATAAAATTTATACAATTGCATTTTGACTTATCAGGAAAAAACTAAAAGAGTTATGGCACAAATGTTATATGCAATACAATCAGTAATATCTTGGCTAAAAGAAGACATTTAGTTGGTTTCTTTTCTAGCTTGGGTTCAAAAGTTATGTCCGATTAATTAAATCGTCCAGAAAACGTGTTGGGCCACTTTTGCCATGTTTGCGCATATCAAGTTTGAAGCGCGTAGATATGCTTATCGTGCATTAAACATCAAAGAACTGACACAAAAGAATTATAAGTGGTATTTCTTCATATAATTAACATGAACTTAATAATGATACTTATGATATTTCTTTAAAATAAAGGAAGTTATGACATTTCTTTCAAATAATCTTATAAAGTAATTTCTCATATCCCTGAGATACTCGTATCATTGGTAAAACTGAGAACAGTTTTTGCATCCATAAGTACAAACATTTTGAAATTAAGTTCAGCTGGGCTTCTAGTTGTTTTAGGGCGACCACTAATGCCAGCATTTCTGTTAACACATTCTACACACTTCTCACAGTTCTATGTAATTGTATGTCTTGATGGAAGACGTGACTTTGGAAAATGAGCTGTAAACAATCGTATGGTTTCTGCTTGACTCCATGTGCTACCGAATGTCACAACCATAAAAATACGCTCTTCCTACGTGAATTGGGGTTGAAGTTGCAGCCACGATTTCTAGTAAATGAGGTTGTTATATCAGTGCTTAGTTGTGACTTTCAAAAACTCAAGGAGATATTCTATTATGTAATCATTTCTACCACTTTGAATACCCCATTGTTTAACTAGCTATCATAAGAGCACCGTCCAACTGGTCCATGGTTCAACTCTATTCAGTCACTTTTGTAACCCTTAGACAAAAAGTGGCCCAAGTGGTTTTAAGACTAGGTTACATAATATTATTGGCCATGTATTCACTTGTATACCATCGATTTTATTGGAACAAAGCTTATCTGGTGGCTAAAGAAATTATCTTGATAGACATATAAATATCAAACCAAAAAATAAGCGGCACACTTGTGTCATTCTATTATCAAAATTGTACAAATTTTATTGTTACACCCTGTATATGTCATAATCGGAACCAGAAGCCAATAGCTGCATCTTTTAGCTCGAATTTAAGACCTCATTTGTTCAAATTGGTCAAGAAATAAAGACACGGCGATCCTAAAAATCCAAGAAATTTAAAAGTTGCAGTTTGCTGCATTGCATACCCTATTGATTTGTGCACAAAGCGTTTGTGAACAAGAGAACCAGCGCTGCGCTTCCATTGATTAGCACGTTAAAACTGGCGTCGTGCGTCATTGATTAGAACACAAAAGTGCAACTTTTGATTTCGTTTCTTCATTAGGTTTTAGATCACCGTTTCTTTAATTCTCAACCAATTTCAACAAATAAGGCCTTAAATCAGAGCTAAAGAGTACAGGTATTGAGTGCTTGTTTTAATTTAATAAGTCATCAAGACCCCAAGCCACTATCTCTCAGAAATGTTGTCCAAGAACATATTTTCAACATACCTGAAGTTGATGGTGGGGCAAAATGTCTGACATTGGTTTTCAGGGGGTCAAAATGTACAAAAATGTACAATTGGAGTTTTGCATGGGTAATATCTCAGCTAAAAGTATTCTAATAGGCTCAATATGGGATAAGAGTAATGTCCTACCAAAGGCCTCTGAAAATTATTTTTACTTTTGGAGTTCTGACCCCCCGAAGTTGGTCCTGGACAGACATAGTTGCATTTTGAGGGCCCTATATCTTATAAAGTAAAGGAGTTACAAGCAGGGGCGTAGCCAGCTTTCTTGGTCGGGGGGGGCAAAGTACAATTTTGTTGGCACAGACGAAAAAAATTGCAATTGCATCATACAATACATAGAGACTCTATGTCTTCGAGCTTCCCGAAAAGGGCCTTATTGGGATGATGTGCGCGCGTAGCGCGAAAAAATTGTATTTTACACTATTTTCGCCCATTATCCGGCTAAAAAAGGGCTTTATTGTTACAATGTGGGCGCGTACGCGGAAAATTTTTGTATTTTACACTATTTTGGCCCTGAATTTTGCTAGAAAAGGGCTCCTTGACCTTTTCTTTTCCTTTGCCCTCCTGATTTTCTCTTACATTTTTTGTCAGAGGGGCACTTCTTCTTTCATTTTTTTGTCAGGGGGGCCTGCGACCCCGCTGGCTACGCTACTGGTTACAAGTTTCCGGATGCCAGATTTGAATTCTACACAAAAAGTATCCCAAGATACATACTTTTCAAAGCTGTAGGGGGTTCCCTTTATACATTTATGGACCTCCAAACATCGTCTTTCGCGTTGCGACACATTTTTTACGCTGACCCCCCTAAATTCCAAATTGATGCCACGGGAAAACGAAATGGAGTATGAAACTCAAATTTTCAGGATTTTACTTTCTCATCAATATCTACCACCGCACAGAAAAAGAAAAAAAATGAAGAGGTGATGCGGTGCACATCCCTGGAGTTGACATGGAATGGCTCTCACCTTAATTCTTTGACTTACTGTATATGACCTTTAAGTAACACGAGGTAGAAAAATAAAAATTGCAAAAAGGCCTATTCAAGTTTTCACTTCTGAATCAGCAAAAAAGAACACAGAAAACAAAAACACACCGATAACATTTTTGTTTACTTGCTGAGCACATTTGAGGCATCATACTGCCGCTTCCAACTTCACTTGAGATTTAACTCTTTCTTTACCAGTCTTTCAGTACTCTTTCTGTCCACCGTTGGCTTCCCTTACAGCAGCCACGCGGCGTCTCATACTCCTAATGAGGCGTCGAATGTTACTTTGCTCAATCCCGTTCCACTCGTTGATAACGATGCGACGCAATCCCACACCAGAGTTATATCTGCCTTTATCTTCTTGTAGAGCTGATCCCAAATGTACCCCAAGGGGTTTTAAAAGATCAGGGCTTCTGGAGGGCCACTCAAGTGTCTCAAGTGTCTCAATTCCTTCTGCTTTAAGGAATGCAGCTGTCCTGGCTGTAATCATGACTTGTTTTGAATCCCTTTTCTCTCTCAAAACGTAAATGTCTTAGTACCCACTCACCTTTGTCTTTGATCATTCATCTGTACAATAAGCAAAGGAATATCCAACATGCATCAAGGAAAATGCTTTAAATTCAAATTGAAAAGGCGGGAATAATGAGAGCGTCTTGGATCAGTGAATCAGCTCTAAAACCATTGAATAGGCTTCTTTGCCATTTTTATTTGTCGACCTCTTGGTACTTAAACGTTATATCTTTTCTCAGGAGTGTCGTAGGGTAGTGATTGAGGTGTCAAAATGCGCAGGACAATCCCCTGGGTAAATTTCCAAAACCAGAAAGAAACTTTTTTGCGTAGTTTATATGTCCATTGTACGAGGCTAATTCAAAAAGTTCTGGTAGCTTCTAGCATGATCTATATAGTGATATCTGTTCCAGAATCAGAAGCGGAAGTATACACCGGAAACACCGGAAACGGCAAAAAAATCGTTAAACAATTAACGATTAAAATGTGTGTGTATCCATCGTACGACATAAGCTCGATACACAAGTGTTATGTGTATGCTGGCGTTGGTGTTATGAGTTACATTTCGATAGTGTTTAATTTGATGCCAGGTACATATACAATTATCATAAGGCGTTTTATAGGGAAAAATAACACATTTTGTCACAATATTTGAATAGATATAATATATCATTTAATAGCAACTTTTGTGAACCATGATGTTTATTTACACAATACAGATATTATATGTATACTTATTGATCCATAGACTATCCATGTATCAGCTGTTACCACTCCCATTATGTAAACTTTATATGAATCTCATCAGAATGGCCTTGGAACTATCTAATCTACCGTCCCGAGTAACAACGTAGCATTCACTTTGTTTACTTACTATGTTAACCGATCGTATCTACGAAGGGAGGGGGTTAGGGTTGTATCAACATCCTAATGATTTTCATCCGGGGTAATAAAACGCGCGTGTTTACGCCAAAATCGGAGATCCATCCTTTGCGCTGATTTTAGTGATAACATTTTCACCCCACACACCGACATCGCCTGGCTAATAATTACTTGGTACAACAAAGATAATAAAATCAAAACTCGGAATCGATACACGTGAATGTGCTATGCACGATTTGATATTCAGACGATAAATCTTTGGATACCGGGATAGAAAATGATGAATATCTCCCGTAATTTTTTTTTATTCTAAAGAAGCCATATTTATTTCCTTGCACTTGAATATATGTGTTGAACGGAAATGATAGTCGTTAGCTTGCGTCTTCAGAAAGAACCGTGCGTCTCGAACTCAAAAACTGACAAAAATTCTGATTTTATATGTGCCGAACTATAGCGCAGCGTAGGACACTCGTGGAGGCAGTCTAAAAGCGGATGACCTCATGGCGCATATTCCCTCACTCACACACAGAGAGGTCAGTTACCGGGCTATTGTCAATAGCCTTAGGCGGATGTCCCTCAGCCCATTATGCATATCAAAACTATTAAACAGCTCGGAACAAAATGGCCATGCGTGGCCAGGCAATTTATGCCATGAAGATATCAGGGCGATGACACTGTGCCCCAGCACCTTGCTCGGGGTTGGACAGACCATAAAAATTACCGGGGTGTTGGTGAGTCCAGGAGTTATACAGTAAAATCCATAATTGTTTATTTTGCTCTGGAAAATTATTGCAAGAGATACCGACTTCTTACATATTTGGTAGTTAGGTTGTAATAGTAATTTTATTTCATATTTAGGAGAACATTCGGTGAAAATAGCACGCACATAGAAAATCAATTATGCGTATACTTTTGTACATAAGAATTTCCCAATTTTGAGAAGGTGTCTTCAGATTATGACGTCACAGCAACACAGCTACATTATCAGGCCAATGTTTGTACTTATTTTGGTATCACTGGATATGAGGATACTCATATCTATACATTTGCACCAAATAACAATAGGGGAGACCGGGGAGTGTTCGCCCTATTTTTTTCTGACTAGACTAGCGATGTCAATAAATAAATTGCGATTAGAAGGGACCTGATTATCCCATGTGAATACCTATGTCTTTGCTATATACGACCCCAATCTCAGGTCTGTAAGCCTTACAACAGCACCATAGTAAAGTAAACAAACATGATGGGCAGGTTCGCCCAAAAAATGGGTCCGCGTATGCCGGCAAACACCTACGCACCCCCATACACACTTCACCAAGATGGCGCCTACGCTCCACATCGTCATCATCACTGCAGCATGCAAAATATATTTTTACTTTAACATTTTATCACGCAAAGCTCTATCTAAAGCAGACAATCATTCTGTTTTTCAATTAATGCTTTCAAAAATTGACCCACTTGATGTACCATTTTAGTTGAATTTATTTTGTTTTTGTTCGAGTTTCTATCCCGAAGCACTTTCCACATAGTCGCCCTAGTTATGGAATAAAGCAAAAG
Source organism: Amphiura filiformis (assembly GCF_039555335.1). Classification (NCBI taxonomy): domain Eukaryota; kingdom Metazoa; phylum Echinodermata; class Ophiuroidea; order Amphilepidida; family Amphiuridae; genus Amphiura; species Amphiura filiformis. The sequence goes on from NC_092641.1 coordinate 39,181,464, forward strand.
ATGAAGGTGTGTGTAAAGATCATTACTTTTTAAGTTGAGTTCATGCTTGAGTCGCTCATGTCAAGCGATTGAGATTAACCAATGAGTTTGATCGTCTATGTTTGCTTTTAATACGACTCTCCTTGCGCATGTCAACGTTTGTCAATGCGTCATAAAATGTGGGTAGAAAACTTTCGTGACCATGGTGACTACACCATGCTAACAGTAAAAGCGGAACAAATTGTTTTTAAGTTTTAAAAACAAATGTTGCCGAATTATATTAATGTTATACCGTAGAATTCCGTCTAGATGCATATATGCCTCTAAACGAGGTTTTTTTAACGAAAGATATGAAAAGCCAATACCCTTCTCATAAACATTACAATAGATTGGTCTTACAAATATACATGTTTGTACAGCCGCCTTTATCAGTAATATAGTTGTTCAAACTCCAAATAACGTTTTTGTTGAGAGTGTCTGCCTCTTGTCTCTTGTGTCAAAAAAACCTCGTTTAGAGGCATATATATGCTTGTAGACGGAATTTTACGGTATATCAAAAGAGCGTCAGTTAATTTAATTTTTCTTTAAAAGTCAATCTTTCTTTGAAGATTGTTATTTTGAATGGTTGTACAATACAATATAATTATTATTAAAAATACATCTGCATCAGTTTGTATTTTATCTGGTGTATTTTGATGACATTCCTTCCCGGGGTTCCTATATAAATTTATATATTATGTTTGTTTCTACACGGTTCTAAATAAAGACATCTATTTTAGTTCAAAAACAAAATGATGTCATCATATCCATTTCACAATCTAAGGGATTTTCCCAATGATACAATACAGAGAATGTTCTAGAACAGTGGGGATTTTTCCAAGATTATTAATAACTTTGATTGAGTTTGTTTACTGTAACCAAGGGGTATTTCCCTAAAACTTGTCATAACACACAAACTCTTGGTTTTCCCTTTTCTCTTATCTCTCATGAAATACTTTTAGCTTGCAAATAAAGTTAAATTAACTTAAATTACTCAGGGCATATCACAAAATATTATTAAAAAATACATCTGCATCAGTTTGTATTATTTTTTATCTGGTGTATTTATAATTATTCAAGGATGGATTATTTTTCGGCCTTCTGATTTTAATACATTCCTCCCCGCAGTTCCTTCATATTAATTATGTTTATTTCTATGCGGGTTCTTTTATGGAAATAAAGGCATCTATTTTAAATAAAAAACAAAATCATTTTTTCACTGACCGGTACGAGAAGGTTGAGTTAAAAGAGTGTTGGTAACAGGGACGTTAACAAAAAGCAGAATAAATTATGTTTATTTGTTGCTGTTTTAAATAAAATTCTTGGACCAGACAGTTACATGCATGTCCCTAATTTAAGGTATTTTGTTAGCAATCTTTCATTCTCTGGTGTACACATAATACAGATATCTATATTTTTTTTTTTTAGTTCTCCAATTTATAACCAATGGAATATCCTTAATCATATTAAAATAAGGCCTATCGTTATTCTCTAAAGAGACACGACACGAGCTGCTGGTATACGTGACACAAGTTGTATGCATAAATGAATTTGAAGCGCTTTATTATAATGACTATTACTAAGTATTATGTCTATAAAATATAAAGAGTATTTGCGGGTGCATATGCTGCATAGCATAGTATTAATATTAATATAATATTCCATACATTTTCGTTGATGTTGATTGAAAACAAGCAGGAATATCTGTACGGCTTTCTATTGCACAGGACTACCTATTGAAAATGGCTACAAAGGATAAGCGCGTTCGATAAATTGTATGAGGATAGTTCCACGTTCTCCTATGGGGATGATATTCTACCATCTTCCATCAACATTCTGATACATATGAAGTACCACTGCAGACTTGGATAGCTCAAACGCTTCTGATGACACTTTGCAAAGCCATCTACTGAAATTACGCACGTCTCATGATAGTCTGATGTTGCAGTCCTGATAGTGCCACTCTGTGTCCATCCAAGAAGCACAACACCTATTAAGAACATTATGCTTCAGCCTATTAAAGCCTGCGACCGGGGCCTGTGAAAACATTTATGAGATATCTTCACAGTTTCAAGTCGAGAATAACTACCAACAGACACCCTTTTCTGATCACACTCTAGCTTCTTCTGTGGTAAACTTCACAGTTTCAACAATAGTTGTCTTTAAATGCCACTCATAAAGAAACCCATCATCATATCGTCATCTTAAAGTTCCTCAAGATGACGTCAAACACACATTTTCCAGACCTCGGCATAGATTCTGCTACGCTCTTAACCGGTCTCATTATCACGAATTTCATCATGAACTCTTTGAGTGCAGTTGTCTTGTATAATTTCTTAGATTTACAGTGCAGCAAACATTCCATGAGGAATTCTATTTGGTTTACTTTGCAATGCACTGCAGTTGGGTTTATAACCGGAGCCGCCATTTTTTCTGCCATGCTGACTAAATATCACTTTATGGGTCACGTGTTATGTATCTACAGTGTCATCATCAATAACGCCATAATAGACTTAACTTTAGTTAAAATGTTACATCAAATAGATGATATATATACATCATGCCGGGAGATCACTTCGTTCCTAAAATTCACCCGAATCACCTTCATCTGCTTTTGGGGCCTTGCTTTTCTTTACTGTGTTGTAGGGTTAGACAGACCAGGAGCATCCGAGATTGGTGACCATCATTCTGGCATGCATGGATTGGTTATTATGGGAGATAGGAAAGCGATGATCACAATATTTTGTCCTAATCTTGTATTATTCCTTATATTTGTTCGGTTACATTTGAAGACTTATATCACGAATGAACTCTCTCAGGTCCATTGGACAATGAAGGATAAGAAGAAAATGATGACTAACATTTGACCGATTTAAACGGCGATTAACTTTACACTAACCAGTACAACTTTGCAGAGAATGTTCTTTGATTTGATGAAGTTTATGCTTAAAACCGCATTTAGCTAGGGAACAGAAACCGGTTATTACAGGACCTACAGATTAATACAACATTGCTTTACTGTATTTTAGTATTAGACAGACCATGCAGGATCAAACGAGATTGGTGACCATCACTCTGGTAGCTTCTTGTGTACATGGATTATTGATTATGGGAAGGGAAAGCGATGATCAATGCAGTATTAAACCGTCTCAGGTACATTGGACAATGAAGAATGAGAAGAATATGATGATTAACGTTTGACAGATTTATTAAACGGACATTTAGGGATTCAATCAAGTTTCACCGTTGTTAAACCGTAACAACGATGCGTCGCTTACTTCGCGAGGGAGGCTTTAGCTGCCAGAGCGATGTAAACCACGAAGACACGCCGGACGGTGAAACATGATTGAACCCCTTCCCATTCAACTGAAACAAGCTAAAGTTCTGCCAAATGAAACATAGCTCAATCCTAATGATTCATTTAGTCCTAACTGGTGAAAAAAGAAAAAGTTCACTATTTTACTAATGTCTTGAAAAAAGAGCCAAAAACATGCATTTTCGGCATGTTTTCTGACAATCGAGTCACAAAAATCACAGACTTGGAACAAGTCTAAGCATTCAATATCTTGAATATATGCCGAAATTTTGCTCTAATTTTCACTTTTTTTTGTGTTACTTTAATTAAATGGTTGGTTATAAGAATGAAACATGTCTTTTCCAAAATTTAGAATGCATAAACTGAAATTAGTCTTAGTACAAGTCTTTGGGCTTAATTGTCATAACATACGAAAAACACCCTAAAAAGGCCCATATTTCCAAAAATTTGCTAAATATTCAAATTTGACATTCTTTGCTAGTTATGACTTAACTAAAGGATTAGGATTTAGATATGTTTCATTTGACAAAACAGGATTTTTTATATTTTTTTTATTCAAAAAATTAGTTCTGTATTTTTCTGGAATAGGGAGAAGTCATTACAAGAATATCGATGATTTTTCTGTTGATATCAGCAATATAGAACTGCAGAATAAAACGGCAACTTCTCCAAAATAATGAATACAACATGTAAGCGCACACAAGTTCCAGGCATGGCAAATTTTATATTATGCTAACGCATAACGCGTACGCGCGCTTCCATTAACTGGCGTTCGCGTATGTACGTTACTGGTAAAGTGTTGTTTCATCACGGATTAACAACGGTTGACTCCCATGCAAAGGTATAGGAAGAGGTGTTGAAATAAAATTATGTTTGCTAATAGTATTGTGCAACAGAGACCACGTGACAACCAACCAACGTCAAATTGTCATGGGCGCGTCGCCATTAAGAGCACCAAGTGACATGTGGTGGACCTTATAAACACATTAACGAGTAGCACCTTGCAGAGAGTGTTCATTAATTTGTTCAATCTTATAAATGTATGATCTAGGTAGCGAACAGAAAACGGATTCGCCTGTCCATTCTATGAGGGTCATTCAATAAGTTCTGACAGCTTCTTTAAATGTAACATGATCAGAGGATTATACATTATACACGTCATTTACAAAATGAGGGCAACTGCATAGTGATAACTTTTCCAGATTTGTGTAGGTGACATCAGAACGAAAGCAAGATTCGATGCACCGGAAACACAAAAAAAAAAATCGTTAAGCATTTACATGAAAATATATATGTATACCGCCTACGAGATTAGCTTGATATACAACTGTTATTATTATGCTGGTGCTGGTATTATGAGTTGAATTTTGAGCTTCCTTACAGAGAACCTCGAATTGTTTAATTTGATACCAGGTACATTTGTCATATATTCGTTTTATAACGAGAAATGTTTTTTGTCGTGATATTTGCAATAGCTATATTTAATAGTAAGGACCGATTTCTTCTGTGAACCATGGTGTTCATTAATTATTGATCCATAGAATATCCGTGTGCCAGCTGTTATCATATTTACCGCTGCCATTATGTAAAAATGGCCTTTAAAACAGTATCTAGTCCAGCGCACTGCATGGTTTATTGTTCTATTGTGTCCGATTTGGGCGATGACATAATTGTAAAATGTTGCCAATCAATATTTATGAGAGTGTACATTCAACGCCCAGTTTTTAAAATTGGGTGACGTGTGTTTGGCAGGTGTGAAATACATCTGACTGGGCGTATCAATTACGTAACACATCCCAGCTAACACACTACGTTTTCACGACGTTCGTTGACGTTTGACTTAGGTTGTCATTTACGTTGTAAACACGTAAAACTTTGAACTCGTATTCGCGTTGTGACAACGTTGTTTTTATTGTTGATTTTGGACATTGATATAACGTCATTATGACGTTGTAATGACGTTGCTTCGACGTCCAGTTGCGAAAGTATTATTCAAACGTCCTATTAAGTCCGGTCGAACGTTATAACAACGTATGAATAATACATTCACGTGAGGAGATATAAGAGAGATTGAGCTTTCCAAACGTAAACGTAGATATCGGACGGACGTCGATCAATTCAAAACCACTCTCCTGTATCGAAGCGCTGTATATTTAGCATTTAGTGTATTCAAACATATTAAAATAAGGCCTATCACTATTCTATATTAAAGAGACACGACACTAGTTGCTGGTATACGTGACACCAGTTGTGTGCATATATGAATTTGAAGCGCTTTATTATAATTAATATAATTGTGCCTATAAAAATTAATATAAAAAGTATTTGCGGCTGCATATGCTGCATAGCATAGCATTATTGATATGACATTCCATACATTTTTGTTGACGTTTATCGTTCTGTAAACAAACGGATTGAAAAAAAAGCAGGAATATTTGCACGATTTTGTATTGTATAGGACTACCTATTGAAAATGGCTACAAGGACCGGCACGTTCGCTAATATGTATGATGATAGTTTCACCTTCTCCAATGTGAATGATATTTTACCATCTTCAATTCTTCAACACTCCGATACAAATGACGCACCAATATACAGACTTGGACAGCTCAAAACGCTTCTGATGACATTTAAAAAAAACGGCTTTCTTCCTTCATCCTTCTTTGAAGATATCTTGAAAGTGTTAAATCGGAAATAACTACCTACAAACACCCTTTTCTGGTTATAATCTAGCTACTTCTGTGACAATAATTGTGTTTGAATGCCACGCATAAAGAAACCTATCACCAAATCGCCATCCTAAAGTTCCTCAAGATGACGCCAGACACACATTTTCCAGATCTCGCTATAGATTTTGCCACGCTCTTAACCGGTCTCACTATCACGAATCTCACCATCAACTCTCTTAGTGCAGTTGTCTTATACTTCCATTGCAGCAAATATTCCATGAAGAATTCTATTTGGTTTACTTTGCATTGCACAGCGGTTGGGCTTATCACTGGAGCCGCCATCTTTTCTGCCATGCTCACTAAATATTACTTAATGGGCCAATTGTTATGTGTCTCCAGTGTCATTATCAATAACGCTATAATAGACTTAACTTTAGTTAAAGTGTTAGATCAAACAGGTGATATGTATAATTCATGCCGGGAGATCACTTCATTTCTAAAATTCACCCGAATCAGCTTCATCTGCTTGTGGGTCCTTGCTTTTCTTTACTATGTTGTAGTGTTAGACAGACCAGGAGCATCCGAGATTGGTGACCATCATTCTGGCATCCATGGATTGGTTATTATGGGAGATAGGAAAGCGATGATCACAATCTTTTGTCCAAATCTTGTATTATTCCTTATATTTGTTCGGTTACATCTGAAAATGTATATATCTCAGCTCTATTGGACAATGAAGGATGAGAAGAAAATGATGACTAACGTTTGACAGATTTAAACGGCGATTAACTTTACACTAACGAGTAAATCTTTGCAGAGAATGTTGTTTGATTTGTTCAAGTTTATACTAAAAATTCATCTACAATCCCGGAATAAATGTGTTCGAACACATACTCTAACTTCCATTGTTCTTCTTACTATAGTGTGCACGCTATATGAGTCACATTGGGCATGCCAACATTGCATGGGGGTAGAAGGGGAACCATTTCCAATAAGGCCTAAAGTGTTCGAACAATTATTTCTAAGATTGTAGCTAGAGAACAGAAAACGGTTATTACAGGACCTACAGATAAATACAGCGAACTGTATACGGTATATCAACAAATGGGGAATGTGGCGTGACTGGAATCGAACCCTGGATCTCTTGTGTAATAAACACGTATCCAAACCACTGTAGTCCATTTGGCTTCCTCGCAAGAATGACGTCAGTATTATGTCGAAGTTACTTCACGCGTATACACCTCCTTTGATTGTGCGTGCAAACACTTCTGTTCTCTGAGTCAACGTGCGCACACTGACGTCACTGGAGCACACAATGACGTCACGTTCAGCTACGCCACACTGGTACGCTTAGCTCGTTTAAATGTTGAGTCAATCTTCTTTGTTATGATTTACGGGAGTAAATTTTTAATCATTAGGTATTGAACGCATTGGCAAATAAATATCGTTTTATTTATTAGTGAATTATCCCCTTGATAGTTGGAGTACCACAACATACAATCGTGTTTTTCATACTGGTGAACCTCATTTATAAAACACAACTCGTCACTTTGTATTAAACTGACCTTGATGTTTTCACTTTCTTCAGTAGGCTTCGGCTTTATTTATAAATACGTATTTATAAATACGCACGTGACCCATGGGCACGACATACCAAAATCAGCAAGCGTGACAAAGTCCTTATACATTGATCACAATACAGAAAAGGATCAAATGGCAACACTGAACTGGCTCGGACGTAATTTTGTGTGCTCCGAAAAAACGCAAGTATTCATGAATTTCTCGACTGGCTTCGTGATATCTGCTGAAATATAGTATATCTAAACATCATCTAAGATCATCTAGACAAAACCTGACTTTTGAAATTTCGTGCAACGTGATTGATTCCTGAGAAATAACGAACTGGAAATTTCTCGTTTTAGACTATAAAGTACTATATACCCGTTGCGTGTAAATACATATAGTAGTCGTATTGATCTAGTATATTGATTTTTGTACTTTGTGAGCACAGTGTATCAAACTATCTTAAAGACCTGATCTACATCAACAAGCCAGTGAGGTGTGATAAACTCTATTATAGTATTCGTCCAATTTAATTGGAAGGCGAAGGCCTAGTTAACACAGAAAATGTTTCGCTGTAATGACTGTAACAAATTAGACAAGAGTGTTAGCAGCAGGCAATGCGATTATTTCTTATGTGACAAGTGTGAGGAAATAAGGAAACAAGGGGCCATACCCAAGAAATATCAACGTGTCCGAGGAGCCTTGGCTTTAAATACCCCATCTAGCCAAAAGGTTTCAGCTAAGAAAATTCCCGCTGACCAAAAAGCCCCCGCTAAAACTGTTCCATCATTGCACAAAGCTGTCGCAAAGAAAATTCCTCATGACCAAGGAGCTGTTACAAAGAAAACGGCATTAAACATTCCTTCTAGCCGAGAAGCATCAGTTAAGAGAACTCCTCCTGACCAAAGAGCCTCCCCTAAAACTGTTCCATCTCACCAAAAACTCCAAAAATCGTCCGCTAACAAAATTGACCAAGGAGCCTCAGCAAAGAAAACAACATCTGGCAACTGGACAATATGTGAAACTCCCTCAAAAATTTCACCCAGTAAAAATGCGAGTGTTCCAGTGCAACATTGTAGCGGTACGTGTAAGACCATCAAAGAGGGCGAAGTATCATGTCGTTGCTTTATTTGCCAACAGGAATTTCACCTTTCATGTGCCAATCTTAGTAGAAGACCCGCTAAGACTAGTAATTGGTGCTGTAGTAATTGCAAAAACGTGCCTTCTCTTATTAGAGAACTAAACAAAAACATAAATGTGCTCTCAGCTTGGCAAAAGACAATGTATGAACAACAGAAAGCATTAAAGGCTGAAAACAAAGCCCTCAAAGAGCAAATATCTGAAATAATTGAAGTTCAGAAAGAAAGCATGTCACAAAGAAATCAACTTCCAACCGTCCCCAGTCCTGATATTAGCGAAAGTGACATATCACTAGGCTCAGCTGTGGACAATGACGAAGACAGCCCGCCTTGGTTCACCGTAACGCACAGACGCAACTCAAAGAGCAAGTCGAAGGCAATAAAGCTGAACGTCCGTAAACAGAAGAGTGACAATCAACGTCACAGAACATTACGGTATGATTCCCGTGAATCTAGCGATCATGACATCCGCTATGCAAAACGAAACACGGAACCAAGATGGAAAAAAGAACATCCACAATTATCTCGGAAATCTTCATATGATCTTGACGGGTACACCAAGAAAAATCAAAGATATACAAATGACTCGCGAAATGGACACTCAGGTTGGCATAAACGCCATTCGGAACGCAAAGTATACAGTCACGAACAATTTCGGTCTCATGACCACGGTAATCATGATCGCCGGCACAATGAAAGATATGATACATACGAGAGACCTGGAAAATACGATGAAAGAAACTCTTCCAGGAAAGCGTGTTTCAATTGTGGATTAACAAATCATACAAGTAGTGAATGTCATTTCAAATATCCAGTTCAATGTAGAACCTGTGGTGAATTCGGACACAAACGCAGGTGGCATAGAGATCAAAATGATCTTTACCATGTCTACAGTCAAAATTGACCAATTAGCCAAAAGTCACGTGAACAAGTTTGTGAAGGTAACTTGAAAGAAACTGAGTTTTCATGTAAAAATACAGAGAATAGCTTTTGTGATAAGTATGTTAAAGCTACCTTTGGTTTATCAAATCATAGAAACCGTTTTAGTTGTTTAAGTGTTTCAAATACCAGTTTTGCTGATGATGATGACAATAATGTTAATATACTTGATCATAAAATTAAAAGAAATTGTGAAAACAAACAAGTTGATTGTACAAGTAAGAATCCATGTACTATATCAGCCAAAAAAAGGAAAAGTAATGGTCTCGTGTTTGCTCATTTAAATACTCGAAGTATGAGATACAAAATGGACGATGTAAAACTTATTGCTGCTGATGAAAATATTGATGTTTTTACAATAAGTGAAACTTGGTTAGATTCAACCGTAAGTGATAATGAAGTGAATGTACCTGGTTATCAATTGTATCGAAGAGATAGATCTGCACATATAGATGAACATAATGAAGATGATCATGGTGGTGTAGCTTGTTATGTAAGAGATTCTTTAACAGCAATTCATAGAGAAGATCTTAATGATGATGCAATAGAAGCACTTTGGGTTGAAATTAAGCCCAAGTATAGAAAACCAATTCTTGTGTGTACATTTTACCGCCCACCTAGTTCTTATGTTGAGTATTTTAAAAGGTTTGACGAAAAGGTACAAAGTATTAATGCTGATGACATTGTTATATTAGGTGATTTTAATCTTGATTGTTTATCTGAAAATACCTACAAAAAGTTCATGAGTTTTGTACTAATAGCCAACTCTCACAACTTGTCGATGAACCGACCAGAGTTACAGAAACGACGAGTACTTTAATTGATCTAATTTGTGTTTCCAAACCAGAAGAGATTTCAAATTGTGAAGTGGTATATTATGGTGTAAGTGATCACTATTTAGTTAAGATGTGTAAGAAGTATAATAGGGTGAAACTGATGCCAAAAACGGTTACAAGTAGGTGTTATAAGCATTTTAATGAATTGGAATTTACTAATGATTTGTCACGTATTGATTGGGGAAATATAACTACCATTGATGATCCAGATGATGCTTGGAAGCTGTGGAAAAATATGTTTCTTGGTATTTGTGACAAGCACGTACCTTTTAAGACTAGAAAAGTAAAAGGTTATCTTCCCCCATGGATAACCCCTGAATATAAAAAACTTTCTCATGAACGAGATTATTTAAAGAGAAAGGCTCAGTTATCTAATGATACAAACGACTGGAAACATGCAAAAGAAATCAGAAACAAAGTTAATGAACTGAACCGTAATCTGAAAAAGGAACATTTCCGAAAGGTTATAAATGATAATGCAAATAATACACGCAAACTTTGGAAAACACTGCGTGATCATGGTGAAAAAAAAAAAAAAGTAAAAGTATTATTGTAAATGATAATGAGAGTGAGAGTATTGATCGTGCAAATCAGATCAATGATCATTTTTGTTCAATTGGACACAAAGTTATCGATGCAAATAATATGAATAGTACCAATCACGACTGTGACTTGATGAGTAACAACCTTGGATCAATTGGTAGTAATGTATTTAGATTCACAGAAATCACAGAAAGTTATGTGCTCAAGGAGTTGAAATCAATTTCCATATGTAAATCAACTGGTATGGATAATATCCCAGCAAATCTTCTCAAAGTTGCTGCTGCATATATTTCTAATTCACTAACGCACATATGTAATGTTTCTCTAAAGAAAGGTAAAGTACCAAACGAGTGGAAGGAGGCTAGAGTTACTCCCATACATAAGGGTGGCGACAAGGATGACTTAAATAATTTCCGGCCAATTTCGGTACTTCCCATCATTTCAAAGATCCTGGAAAGATCAGTTCATGAACAATTGTACACTTATATACAGGAAAATAATATTCTTTCCAGTAATCAGTCCGGCTTCAGACCAAATCATTCAACACAAAGCACCCTTATTGATGTTACAGATCACATACTGACTGGCATGGAAGAGAGAAAAGCTACTGGAATAGTGTTTCTCGACCTGCGTAAAGCCTTTGATACCGTCAACCACGATCTCTTGTTGAAAAAGCTCTATGGTATTGGCATTCGTGATATGGAGCTTACTTGGTTTACATCCTATTTAAAAGAGCGTACACAGGCTACTGCAATTGGAGGAACACTATCTGATCAAAATGTATTACTATTGGTGTCCCTCAAGGGACAATCTTGGGACCATTGTTATTTTCTATTTTGTGAACGACTTGTCAAGTAATCTCACATGTAAGACTGTACTCTATGCTGATGATACAGCACTTATGTATTCAAGTAAATGTGCTGATGATATGTGCACTAAACTAAATGACAATTTAAATAATGTTGAAAAATGGTTAGAAAGAAATAAGCTTTCTCTGAACGTTTCAAAAACTAAATACATGATATGTGGTACACAAAAGGGCATAGAAAATGTGAAAATATAAATTTATCTATAAGTGGTAAGGACATTGAACGTGTTGACAATTTTAAGTATCTTGGGACATGGATTGATCCGTTGCTAAAGTGGGATGATCATGTTCACAATACCTGTAAAAAGATCTCTCAGCGTATTGGTCTTGTGAGTAGATTAAGAAAGTCTGTTCCACCCAAAGTTACCAAATTACTTGCCAATACACTCGTAATGCCGTTCTTTGATTATTGCAATCTTGTATGGAATAATTGCTCTAAGGAACTTAGTAACAAATTACAAGTTCTCCAAAATAGACTTGTGAGGTTAGTACTTAACGAAGGCCCAAGGGCACGTGTTTTGGATATGTATGATGTTCTGCAATGGAAAACTTTGAAAAACCGTTCTCATATCAATCTTATTAATCTTGTTCATAAATGCTTGACAGGGAATGCCCCAGATTACCTGCGAACTAAATTTTCCTATGTTAACACCCACCACGCCTACGTAACAAAGTCAAGCTCAGGTCTATGTCTTTACCATAACAAGGTGTCGTCAGAAGCAGGAAAAAGAACTTTTCATTATCGAGGTGTTACAGCGTGGAATGAAATGCCACAACATTTAAGGTTAATAAATTACAACTCAAACTTGTTCAAACGGGCACTTCACAATAATTTCTGAACTTTTAATATCTCGTAAAATGTATATATGAAAAATGTAAATAATGCGCCAAAGTTTTACTTTATGACTTTTAAAGATTGATGTATTTTGATGTATGCTTCTATATTTTGAGTGTTATTAATTATTCTACATATATTATGTTTTATGACCCAGTGAATATGTAAATAACTAGCCAATGTCTTTACTATGATTTTAATGGCTTTAGATATTATTTGATGTATAAGTTGATGTATGTTTGGATGTTTAAGTTATTAAATATTTTATGTATACTAGTATTACATGTATATTTTAAGACACAGAGAAATGTAAATAACTAGCCAAAGATTTTTACTTTATGAATTTAATGACTTTTGATATTTGATGTATTTGATATATGGTTTTATTTGGATGTTTGTATTTTTAATCATTCTAATATGTATAATTCTAGCAATTACTATGTACTTTATATTTTATGACATGACACAGGGCCCCTGTAATAGCAGATTTATCTGAAGGGTAACCCTGTATAAATATGGTTTTAATAAATAAATAGGTTTATACTGAGGTTTATAGTACTTGATATTCCTCAATGCAAAATTCACAATGATTTATAATCAAAGACAGAATTAAATAGAATAGTGTGCGTCTGACGTCATCTGTCAATCAAAATCGGGCACGGTTTGCTTACGAGTGTCGTAATGATTGAGTTTCTGAGCGCGGTGGTACAATATGGTATAACAGCGTGCTTTATTGTTAATTTTGTACATTCAGATATATAAACCGTCTCAGAAGTTTACGTCTTTCTTTCCTAAAGGCATCATATCAACAATGCCAAGAAACATTGCCTTGTAAAAGTACCGTACTTTTTCGCCATTTCCTGCGATTCATTTTTTCCTATCGGCAACAGATGAATCAAGGCCTTCCTTTTACGCGCTATTAACCAATCACGGGTTACGAGGAGTTTGATTGACACTGACAGTTTTGAAGTGTTTAGTCATCAGAATAATTAAGGTAGCTGTGCATTAAATAATATCCACACCACTCTTCGTCATACATAAATTCTTCCAGCCACATTTACCTAACATATTATGATTTTTTTTCAAAGGGAAATTTAGTTCGGCAGAGGTGGGCTCGAACTCATGCCGCACCGCTATCGTGAATTCTAAATGAGCCTAGCGCCTTAGACCACTCGCCCACCTAACTTGTTGGTATCCATCTTGAAACTTGTTTGAACATAATCGCAATTACTTTAACATAGGATTACCACGTGACAAGAAAAGACAGAAAACGTACCATATTTTGGAATTTTATTTGCTTAAAAACATGAATGTGTATTAATACCGCTCAATTGTTGATAACTGCGTGTTCTACATACAGAAATCCGACAATAAATGGGCCTCTCATACATGCACAATACATTATATCGGATTTTGACTCGCCGTGCCTACCATTTTTCGTGTATACACGGTCTGGGTTTTTGCAATTTATAGTAAAAGACCACGTAGGTCCCCAAAGTTTCTTTCAGATATTAAAAGATAAGATTCCCATAAAGACGAAACAGTAATCTTTAGTTGGGACCTACGTGCAAGAAAATAGCAATAAAATCAGTGACGGCAAATAATTCCGAAATAGTGCAATTGATTTCAGTTTACATGCACTACAATCGTGCAAATGATGTTAAAGTTGTCATATTTGGCAGATGAATAATCTAGGCTATGGAGGCATTTTAACAGGATCCCCATTCTAGTAGGAAAAGGTCATTGAACTTTGCACAGAGGGTCAAGTTCAAAATTACTCAGACCTGTTCAAAAATCACACCATCCAGTGATCCACTGGTAATAAGCATTCAGAAAAAGTATACTTTGACATTATCTATGATGTACGGTTATGGAGTTATGGGCAAAAGAGTAACATTGTGACGTCATAGGTCCAATTTTGCCCTCGCTGGAGGCGAAAATGAAATATGCTCTTATTTTGATAAAACTGGACTCAAATTATTTGTCATGTTGCAAGAAACCAGAAAAAAGGGTAGTTTTAACTATCTTGTGTGCTTTCTTATCCAGGTAACACAACAATTTGTCAAGGATAAATTGATTCAATATAGAACAAATGCGATTCAATAGGTATTGTCGTTTTTGACGTGTTACTGAGGTAACAAAACATCCTACATAGCACAAATTATTATTTTTCTGCTTTATCATGAAAAGGCCAATAATTTGGGACCATTTTCAACAACATTGGAGTATTTTTCAATTTTGCTGCATATGGTACTAAAATTAGACCCGTGACGTCACACCATAACCGTACATCGTAGATAAGTCAAACTATACCTTTTCTGAATCCTTATGACTAGAGAAACACGTTGCTTGTGTTTTGAACCAAAGTCGAGAAATTTTGAACTTGACCTCTGTGTAAAAGTTCAACGACCTTTTCCCATCAAATAAGGGTGCTGTTGATATTTATATATTATATATTTATATATTATAGCCTATAATGATATGCGCTATAAGTACTGTATCTCTGCCAAATATAGTAAATTTAACATGATTTGCACGATTGTTATGGGAATTTATTGGACTAAAATAGCCAATGAAACTATGAAACTAAGACCGATGGACGGTACAAATTCAAAAGTAGCAGACTTATCGATTTGTACACATCATGCATATCATGAGTTTTCATTTTCCGTCAACATGGTCAACATTTACCGTAGCAACTAGCAAGCCCTATTGTCAACAGCACTCGCAACGATTGAACATGTTGAACAAGGTTATCCTACTGTCATTTGCACAGAGCTTCTGAATCTTTACCTTCTATCGGTTTTAGTTTCATATTTAACTTCGTTAGTTTTGCATCATTTGCAGTCACTGATATCTCAAATCAAAGAAAGCACCCTTGCCATTATTATGGTCACCTTGATTTTGGAAATCAATCCTCACTTTGGCTGGCTAGGTCGTGAGATCATGAACTGCGGCTTTATTTAATTGTGCTGACTTTACATGGTATACAAAAAGTCAGATACATCTCGCGGTTGTTTGATATAGAATTGGCTTCATTATTAACTGAATGCAAACTATAGATGGCGCTATTTATTCTAAATCATATTTCTATATTTGTAAGGGGTAGGGGATTAATACTGCCATTAAAACAGCTGGAATAGGTGAAACAAGAAACAAGGACATTTTATAAACATATTTTATCAGACATTAAAAGGAATTATTTGTATTAAAAACTTGAAAGAGTAATTTCCAGTAACTAAATAGCGCCACCAATTTTGTCATTAATAGATACATTTTATATCCGAAAAAGCTTTAAGATATGCTATAAAAGTGAATAATTTTGTAAAAGACGGAAAATTAAAGTTGAGAATGACTCAAAAGCATCTGTATACATTAGCATGATATTACATTTAGCTCGTTAAGCCTACAATATGGTTGTACATGATGTTTTGTTTGAAAAACTAATAAATGGTCCCCTCAAACAACCGTGTAATATCTGGAGCGCCAGATATAATTATTAACAGAATGCCCTCTGAGCCGCCGTTATAGGATACCCACGGGATACAGCAACCAAAAATAAATTACACGATTGGCCTAAAATCCGGCCTACCTACATTATTCTTAGAGCTTCTTATACCATTTTCACCCGAATGTAGCAATTACATCACTGCGTTGAAACAGTTGTTTCGCCCGCGGATCAATGCGGCGTCTGTAAGTGCGGGCGTGTGTGTGTGCGCCAGCAAGTTGAGCGAAGGCTTAAAAGCTGCGCCCAAAGAAATCACACTGACATTTCTGCTACATAAGGGAGTAACATGGTATAGCAGATATGCGCCGGAATGTTCGTTAAGTTATCAACTATTCTGACAGCACCAATTCGTTAGCATTTCTGTCATGTCTCTCGTGTACACATACACATATATAATCTTTTTTTTTTTTAATTGAGTTCTCCAATTTATAACCAGTGGGATTTCAATAATATAAGGCCTATAATAATTAGAGACAAAAACCGAGTTGTTGCTGCATGGTATACGTGGCACAAGTTGCCGATAAATCGGCATAACTTGGAATTGAAAAATCGGCGAAAATAAATCTCCAAACTACTCCTTTTTAGTCATAAATCAAAGGCTCACAGCGGCAGTCCTTCAAAGTTTCATTCTGGGAAATATGCCGATCAAATCTTGTGAACTTTTATTTTTATATCAATTTCAAAAATGCCCATGTGTCATATCAATTTGTAAGCGCTCTTTTTTAAAAGTCATAGTTTATTGAGTTTACAACCGTATGACAAAACAGGCGAAAATAGTTACTTTTTGCACAAGATTTGCTAGTGACTCTAGTATATGGACAATATAAGTGTGCTTTTTCATTTAATGATATAAAATTTGAAAAATATTGTAAGGGACACTTGAGGTTTTGACTTTTAAAACCTACATTTTGGTCAAAAAATGTGCTTGGATAGGTAGTTTTCAGCAGATTTTCTGCATTCGCCTTGCTATCACATTGAATTGTGTTATCTATTGACATGACCTAGTGACTATGAGTGTTTTTAGGGGGAAGCGTTAGCTTTCGTTTGATATAAAAACAATTCTGATTGGATGAAGGGAACATTTGAGGTTTCGACAAAACCAATCAAAGAGGCCCATTTTAGCTAGAAGTTTCACAGTCCCTACATTGCTATGCACTCAACCGTGTAGTGTAATCAATGACTGTAGTGGAGACATTCGCTGCTTGTTGTTCTCTGCTTGAAAGCTCTTGGGACGAAAGTGTGTGCTCAGGTGTATCGAGGTGTAAACTGTGCGCATGGTGGTTTTTAAGAGAATCGTTTTGTATAGAAACCTTTCCATATGTTTCTGTGGGTAACTTACGTTACTAAGGAAAACATACGTTACCATTAGATTAAAAGGAGTACAGCATCGTCTGTTGACAATGTAAAAACTCATTGTTTTGGCATAAAGCAATGCAATGTCGCCTTTTAGTTCAACAATTTTTGTTAAAGGGTAATAGATTGCTTAAAAAAAGAGTTGAAAAGAATTGAAAATTTAGATCAAACTTACAATTAGGATACTTTTCATTGAGGATATTTTCTGTCCCTTTCCTTAATACTTATCATGCATGCTGGCGTGAACCTGAAACATTACTATCATGATAAACCGTATATTTAAGGACAGTTTGGTTCAATTTCAGTGTTTGGAACGACTAAGGTACGTGTTAACATATCGGGGTAACGTATGATTCACCAAACCTTGCGACATATTTCGATGGAATTTTTAAAATCTCAAAGTAAGCCATGGCATTTAAATTTTCGCTGCTTTGTATCAGTATAGATTGTTACTTCAAATACGACCCATGCTCCAACTGAATGCACGTCTGTTTAAGAATGAGCAACATTAAATATGAAAAATATTTCACCTACGACACAGTGTTTTGACCATAAATCCCTCAAACAACCTGCCGTGGTTTAAAAAATGAATTAATGCATGATTAAAAAACATTACCATTTTTCTGATTGTAATCAGGCTGTTTGATTAAACAAAAGAAATTAACAACGGAAGTTAAATCATTCGTGAAAATTATAATTCAATAAGTGCGACACGATTTTTTCCAAGTACTGCCGATTTATCGGTGTTGAGCTTTTAAGTATGTTAAATATAAAGAGTATTTGCCATGTTCATGATGTTTGCGGGAACATATGTTGCATAATAATGATTATCGATATTATATTCCATGTTTTAATTCATTTTGTAGACAAACGGGTTAAAAACAAGCAGGATTGTTTGTACGGCTTTGTATTGCATAGGACTATCTGTCGAAAATGGCAACAAAAGACAAGCAAGTTCGCTAATTTGTATGATATTTCCATGAGAAAAGTTCACGTTCCCCAATGTGGATGATATTCGACCATTTTCAACTTTAATTCTTCAACATTCCGACTGAAGTACCAATGTAGACTTGGAAAGCTCAAAACGCTTCTGACGACACTTTGCAAAAAGGCGATCTACTAAAATTACAGATGTCTTATGATAATTTGATGTTACAGTCCTGATAGTGCCACTGTTCGTACATCCAAGAAGCACAGCACTTATTGAGAACATAGGCTTGCAACCTGCCTGTGACCAGGGCCTGTGAAAACATTTATAAGATATCTTCACAGTTTCAAGTCGGGAATGACTACCTACATAGATCCTTTTTAAACTGTTTCTGCGGGTTTCATAGTTTCAACAATAGTTGTCTTTAAATGCCACTCATAAAGTAACCCATCATCATATAGTCATCTTAAAGTTACTCAAGATGACGTCAGGCGCACATTTTCCAGGTCTCGTCATAGATTCTGCCACGCTCTTAACCGGTCTCACTATCACGAATCTCATCATCAACCCATTTAGTGCAGCTGTCTTGTATAATTTCCTATACGTTCACTGCAGCAAACATTCTATAAGGAATTTTATTTGGTTTACTTTGGAATGCGCAGTGATTGGAGTCGCCTCTGGATCCGCCATGTGTGCTGCCGAGTTGACTAAATATCACTTTATGGGTCACGTGTTATGTGTCTCCAGTGTCATCATCAATAACGCCATAATAGACTTAACTTTAGTTAAATTGTTACATCCAATAGAGGATATGTATATCTTATGCCGGGAGCTGATCACTTCGTTCCTAAAATTCACCCGAATCACCGTCATCTGCGCATGGGTCCTTGTTATACCTTACTGTGTTGTAGTATTAGACAGACCAGTAGCATACGAGATTGGCGACCATCATTCTAGCATGGAAAATAGGAAAGCGATGATCACAATATTTTGTCCTAATCTTGTTTTAATCCTTATGTTTGTTCGGTTGCATATGAAGACTTTAATCACGGATGAACAGGTCGATTGGAAAATGAAGGAAGAGAAGAATATGATGATTAACGTTTGACAGATTTAAACGGCGATTAACTTTAGACTAACGAGGAAATCTTTGCAGAGAATGTTCTTTGAATCGTTCAAGTTTATGCTTAAAAATGCATCTAGCTAGAGAACAGAACACGTTTATTACAGGACCTACAGACCTGTTTGTCGGTATATCAACAAATTGCCACTGAACATAAATAAAGCCTTGTAGGTGTAGACTTTATATTGAAGAGTTTGTTTCATCCATGTTCAAGGGCCAAAGTACATGCAGGAAAAAAAACCTCATATTTACTTTTGGCCATTGAACATGAATAAAGCCTTGTAGGTGTAGACTTTATATTGAAGGGTTTGTTTTATTCATATTCAAGGGCCAAATGTACATAATTTATGAGGTTTTTCCTCCCAGTGACGAAATGGGGATATCACGTGACTATACTCGAACCCTTGATCTCTTGCGTAATAATCAAGTATCCAAACCACTATAGCCATTTGGCTTCCTCGAGAGAGTGACGTCAGTACTATGTCGAAGTTAGTTCTCTCGTATATAGATTTATCGCCTTTGATTGCCCGTGTAAACACGTCATTTCTTTCAGTTAACGAGCGCGATTTATACTCGCGCTGGACCACGCACTGACGTCACTTTCTAAAGAAAGCTAAATGGACAATAACCGTAGCTCCTTCTAGAAACTCATTGCTAATGTACAATTCAAGTTTGAAGTTAATGATTAGCTCTTTTAAATGTAGAGTTAAAAAAGCCATTATTGCTATGGTTACTACACTTGTATCGAGCATCGTGTACGGCGTTGCACAGATTTATTTATGGACGGTTTATAGTATTCGGTATTCGTATGTGTGCGAAAATCACGATCAGACATAATTAATAAAAAATCCTTTAAAAAAGGAATGGGCGCCCAATGGGAGCTTTGATGTGATGTGCTCAGTGTGCTGAAATGTAACCCGTGTCATATTAAAAAAAAAAAAAATGTAACATTAGCATAGTAAGCAAAGAAATATTAGGAAATGTAAAGCATATTTTATTGCAGTGGAGGATGTGTAAAATCGTACTGCATTGCATGTAAGAGGATTGGAAATGGTATTCATTGAGTTCTATGAGTTTTTCTCTTCTATAGGTAATGAACTTGGGAGTAAATTTAATAATAACAATGATAATTATGTAACTATGCACTTGTAATACTGTATGCTCTCATCAAAATCATAGTGTAAACAAATTTAGTTTTAGAGCAATATCTGATGAATTTGTTCTTAAACAAATAAGTAAAATGCAAAATTGTAAATCGTCAGGATTAGATCCATTCAATGTAAGGTTATTAAAGTTGGCTGCGCCTTTCATCTCAAAATGCCTTGTTCATATTTGCAAACTGTCTTTGAATGGGTCTACTTTTCCTGATGCATGGAAGAAGGCTAAAGTAACTCCAATATTTAAATCGGGTGATAAAACTAATGTTAGTAACTATAGACCTATCTCTGTATTACCAATTGTATCAAAGATCATTGAAAGAGCTGTTCATGATCAGATGTTCAAGATTACATTTTAAAGAATATGGATACAGGTTATGCTACAGGCGTTTTATTTATAGACTTAAAGAAAGCATTTGATACTGTCAATCATGATATTCTGATTAGGAAACTTAAACAATATGGGGTATATGGGGATGAATTATTATGGTTTAAATCATACTTAAACAACAGAGAACAAACTGTTAATGTTAACTCAACTTTTTTTTTTTACTTTAGGCCAATTGATATTGGTATTCCTCAGGGCTCAATTTTAGGTCCCTTACTGTTTATCATTTTTGTTAACTGTTTACCTAATGCTGTGTCTGAATGTAAAACTGTAATGTATGCTGATGATACCTCTTTAATGTGTAAAGCTAAACATGAATCTGATCTTAAAATTCAAATGGAGTCATGTCTAAGTAGGGTAGCTGAATGGTTCAAAGTAAACAAACTCACTTTAAATGTTGAAAAGACTAAGTTTATGATCTTTGGTACAAACAAAATGCTTGAAAAGTTCAACAATGTACATTTATTATATAACAACAATGATATTGAAAGAGTAGATGAGTTTAAATATCTAGGTGTAAAATTTGATAGCAAGATGTCTTGGTCAGCTCATGTTGATAATGTTAGTAAAACTATTTCCAAAAGAACTGGCATAATAAAACGTATAAAATATTTCCTTCCATACAAAACCACTGTGATGTTATCCAATGCTCTTGTTATTCCCCACTTTGATTATAGCAGCATGGTCTGGTCAAATGTTAGTGTAGAGTACCATAATAGGCTTCAGGTACTTCATAATAATAACTCAATAATTCTCTCAGCAGATATAAGGACACCAACTAATGATTTAATGAATACTTTGCAGTGGGCTAAACTTGATCAAAGATGGCATAATACTCTATTAATGACTGTTTTCAAATGTTTAAAGAATGAATATCCATCTTACTTATCTTCTCAATTTGATTTTGTTCATGATAATCATAATCATATAACTAGAAATCATACTTCTAATACATTGATTGTTCCAAAATTTAAATCAAATTCAGGTCAATGTACTTTTCACGTCAGGGCAGCCTATGCATGGAATGCTTTGCCACCGACAGTAAGAGCTCAGATGGCAAATATGACTTTAGGCCAATTTCAGTCAAAAATTAAAGAAATTTAGGCCTGTCCTTATCTACATTTTGTTCAATTGCTTGCTTGATTTTTGTATAAATATAATTATTGTATTTCTGTATTTTGAATCATGGTATTTACAATTATCTTGTAGTTGATACCATTATACATATTTGTAATACTAGTATATTGTAAATACATTATACTGTATGCTATTTTTGTAAATATTGTGTATCGCAATATATTTTGTTGTTATATCATGTTTACAATGAGGGCCTGCTTGAAAAGCAGTGCTTGTCACTGAAGCAGTATTACCCTCAATAAAGAAAGAATAAATAAATAAATAATAAAGTATATCATGTGGGGGATTGTTGGAGCAGAATTATGTTATTTAGAATATAGGTTTGCATATTTAATTCTTATGGATTGTTTTCCAAACAGGGGTATTTACTTGTTATGATTGACTGAAGAAGTGTTATTTAGTGATTAAAAAAATCAATACTGAAAGAGATATGAATATTAACATTTAGATAACAATGCTTGATACGAGACATGCTAGTCCTAGATAAGACCACTTCACGTGTTATAGAAATATATCATAAGAACTATAAGTTGTTATTAAGGTGATTTATAAATACTTTTTTTCACAAAATATTCAATACTGAATACAGAATTGCCCATGTTCAGGGCCTACATTAGAGTCAAGCGGTAGCATGACCAGCAAGTTTTAAAAAAACGACTGATAAAGAAGAATAAACAGATGCACCGCGGACTATATTTACACGAAACAAAACGCTATTGTTCTGTGATATTTTTCGCTGGGTACAAAATATATCTAAAACCATGCTAAATCTTATTTACTGTCCATAGTGTAATATTTTAATAACTCATTAATTCAAAAAGTTACACCAATGTTACAGTCAATCCGATTGTTTGATAACAAACAAACATTCTTGTATTATTTCACGCGGTATTTCATAGCCAAAATTAGTGTAAAATCATAGCTAATCATACTGATATCCAGAATCTTTCGTCACTGCTACAGCCATACATGGCTGTCACTGTCGCACTACTTTTTGAGTTTCACTTTCAAAATATACTCTAGCATTTTCCTGGATACCATACATACAAATTCTGGATCCCATTCGCCAAAAAAATCAAGTTTTTCACAATTCTTTTATTCTTTCCGGACCACAGCATACATTCATATTAATAAATACTCCACTTTCACACGTCGTTATATCGGGACGTCCCCGTGGCGAAGTGATTAAGGCCATGGACTTCTAATCCACTTTTGAAGTTTTGCCCAAGTTCGAAACTTCCCACCACCTTTTTTTTAATGTTTTATTAACCAATTTATTGTCATAAATCAAGAATAACACCATTTCGAACATCCATTGCTATTGTGATATTATATTTTTTTTAATCAAACAAACGTGTTTGATTTTTTATTCACATTTAGGCCTAGGCCTACGGCCTACTTTCACCATCCAGATGCTTTCACCTAGACTCGCTGAGTCTCATGGACGCCGTTCCTATGTCCATCAGACTCGTATTTCCCATTTTGGATGTCAATGGAAAATACACACTTAACGATTTGCGCCGGTTAGAAACAAAAAAAAAAAATCTTAAAAATTTTATCAATGTATATAAAAGTGGTACCAACCTTATTGTGCTTGCTAATTTAAGACTCGGTTGAAACAAAATTTATGTTTGAATGCTTTTTAGTGTCTAAAAAGGCAAAATTATCGTCAAAGTTCTGCCGAAATCGGCACCCTTGCGAAGGGTTCAGAATTCGAATCGGGAACGAAAATATCCGATCTTTGCGATCAAAAACACAAAATTACAACTTTAAACATACTATTGGCAAAAGACATTATTACCAAACAATATAGAATAGAAAATTTGACATCATTTTCTCAAAATATTGAAGAAATTTGCTCACTAGACATCGAAAAAGTACGCAATCCAATTCCCGTTCAAACGCGTGAGAAACTGAAAGTGCATAATCCCGACTAGCTTTCACCATGCCTGACTATCATGATATCTTCGTCATTTAAAACACATTTATCAGTGGCTCTGTTCACAGCTCAGACTGAAATTATATTTGGAATAAATATTATAAATTGTCACAAATTAAAATCACAAACAGCGAAAGATCGCCAACAACTGCCGCTGCATATTGTTATCCAACTAGATTTCCCCACAGGGCTATAAAGAACCACAAACCGCGAAATTTGGATATATACTAGATTGCCCTGCAGGGCTATAAAGAATAACACACCACGAAATATGGATATCCAACAAGCTTAAACTATAAATTAGCTCCCGATAGAGGGCAGGGCTTGATAAGGGAAATTAAAATCACAAACCGCGAAAGATCGCCGACAACCCCCACAGGCCTATCGATTATAAAGAACCACAATCCGCGAAATATGGATATCCAACAAATTAAGACCACAAACCGCGAAAGATCAACAACAACTGCCGCTCAATATTGATATCCAACTAGATTGCCCGCAGGGCTATAAACAACCACAAACCGCGGAATTTCGATATGCAACTATTGCCCCACAGGGCTTCAAAGAACCACAAGCCACGAAATATGGATATCCAACAAGCCAGATTATAAAGAACCACAAACCGCGAAATATGGATATCCAACAAATTAAGGCCACAAACCGCGAATGATCAACAACAACTGCAGCTCAATATTGATATCCAACTAGATTGCCCCGCAGGGCTATTAAGAACCAAAAACAGCGAAATTTGGATATGCAACTAGATTGTCCCACATGGCTACAAAGAACCAGAAACCACGAAATATGGATATCCAACAAGCTTAAACTATAAATTAGCTCCCGATAAAGGGCAGGGCTTGATGAAAACCACAAACCACAAAAGATCGCCGACAACCGCCGCTTAATAGGAATATCGAACTAGGTTGCCCCGCAGGGCTACAAAGAACCACATACATTAAAACACGATTATATTGCCTACTCGGGGCATTTTGACGCTTCCGTAGTATAGGCTTAAATATAATGCGCATTTACCAGTTCCGACTTGAAGTAGGCCTAAATCGGACTTACTCTCATGTGTCTCTCTGGCATTGTCAACATTGGGTGTGTGTTGTTCATATTTAAATTTTCTTTACATATTTACGTTGCCTTGAATAATTAAAGTATATTAAAATGTATATTGATCATTGTGTACGCCTCTTAACATTACAGTCACGTGTGACAAGCAAGTTTTAAAAATAAACGACTGATAAAGTTGTGTTTAATTATTTATTGTCATGAATCCAGAATTGCAACTTCAAACATCTATTTTTCGTTTTATTTGTTTTATGGAGCACATCCTAACCTGATGACTTTCCAAGCTTGGAGCTGCTTGGCTACATTCATAAAAAGAAAAGAAATCTACCAAAAAACGTTGACAACGTAAAGAAATCAGCAAGTTTAAAAAACCCACCTCGGCTCACTTTTTGAAACTTGGTCCCATTTTAAACACCTACAGCAAATCAGTGTTTTTATTTTATTTCAACAGAACACAGCGTTTCCAACAAGATTACAAGCCTAAGTGTTATTTGTTTAATTCAATCATTAATCATGATTATTATAAAACAAAACACAATAGGATATTGGCTTACCGTGCAAGAACAAGATAATAACCTTTCAGGTCGTTCCAGAAAGCTTACAAATTAATATCGCATCTGCACATTAAAGATACATAACACTTCTGGAAATGTTTTAAAGTTTAAATCAGTAAAAGTGGGTAATGGTGAATCCAACGGACGAGGACACAAAACACATCAAGGATCAATAAATGATACAAGAGGATACCTTGAATAATAACAACAGGAAAGAAAAAAAGCAAGGTACACCAACTTGATGTGGGGAAACAAGTAAAATACAGACTAGACAGTATGCAGGGGACAAAAACATCAGACGTAGGCAGAAGAAGTAGGCAAAGTTCGATAGCCAAAAATTACCAGTTCCAAGGCCCACAGAAGTAAGTGCTGAACCTGCAAAAATAACAAGGATCAATGGTAATACAAAACTGCACTAGAACAAGTGATGAAAATCAAGTGATGAAAATCACTGTGCATATAAACAGACACGCTAAACCAAACATCCAGAGTAGGCACAAAACAGGCAAAGTTCGATGGCCAAAATTGCCAATTCCAGAGCCCACAAAAGTGTCAGGAAAACAGTACACTGGAAGTGATGAAAATCACTGTGTACATAGCAGTGAAACACTTAACAGACAAAAAACAACCGACGTTTCGAGCAGATAAACTGCTCTTCTTCAGGGACAGACAACAAAATATAAAGCAAACAACAAGAACTACATGCTGTAGTTTAAAAACAAATTCAAGTCAAAAATTGAAGGCAAGTTCAAATTGAAATAAGTAGCAAAATAAGACAGCAAACTCAGAGCAAAATAAGTTGTGTCTTCTCTCATTGAGAGCAAATTCACTACAAAGTTAGAATGGGAAACAATATGTAAATAAGCACCACCACGGGACAATAGAGTATTGTCCTAATTGACAGGAAGTAAATGTCAAGTGGGGTCGCAATCAATAGAGGTGGTAGAGAATGAATAGATAGGATAAGTGGACAAATGTCACTCAAACTAAAATATTATGAGAAAAGTGATGCATATTAAATAAAGAACAAACAATGTTTATAGACCTACACAATACATGTATCAAGAAAAGTGAAAAATAAGCCAAAAATTGCTGGATAAAACACAAGACAATGAAGGTCTCAAATATTAAAGTGTAATATGCATACTGAAAAGAGGGGGGGTAGAAAAACAGAGAAAGTATGAAAGCATGTGGTCCATGCATGATAAAGTTTAATTTCAGTGCATGTACAGATATAGGCCTGCGGATGAAAGTGATAAAGCCAGAAATCACTAAAACCAAAGCACAGTGAAATACCGTTGCAAATTGACATGAAATATGCCAAAATAGGTAGTGATACAGGGACTGCTAAAAGCTGGAAAATATTAGCAAGCAAGGAGGCCTACAATAAGAAGGCCAAATGTGAATTGACACATCAAACATATAGGCCTACATGTAGGTCCAGAAATAAATGCTAACAAGATCCATAGGCCTAAAGATACACTGGCATGTTAATCTTTAACATTCAAGCCAAGTGGTTGGGTTGTCTGAAGTTTAGAGATCCAGTCTTTCTCAAGTTTCTTTCGCATGAAAGTGTCAGTCTTTGGGGTTTGTCAATACACATGACAGTAATGTGATTTGCAGAATGTCCTGGGAGGTTGAAATGTTTAGCTACTGGTGTATTTCTGTTAAGACGAGCATCAGCACAATGCTCAGTCAGTCTGGTTTCCAGGCTACGACCAGTACCTTTTACAAATGGCTACGAATCAGTACCTTTTACAAATGGGACCAAGTTTCAAAAAGTGAGCCGAGGTGGGTTTTTTAAACTTGCTGATTTCTTTACGTTGTCAACGTTTTTTGGTAGATAATAGTATACATGCATACATAAATAATAATCATTGCTATTAAACCAGATTTTTTAATGCCAAAAGTAGGCATACAATATCGATTTTGTTCAAGATTCTACCTCTAGCTCTGCGGGGCTTCCATAACCTTTATTCGGTCTGCGGAATGCATGACGTCCAAAAGCACGGTGTTATAGGCCAACACTAAAAATATTGCATATCCTCACTGATTTGGGGCTGGGAAACTCATTTCTGGAACTGCTTGTGCGATAGGAGGCAATCTTTTTATTTGCCATCCAGATTTTCCTCCTGGGAAAAGATATGAATTTTTAAGGGCATATCTATTGCAAAAACAAGTTTATCTCCATTCGAAGAGAATAATTATTACATTACAAGTTGACACTCGTTGCAATTTTTTATTTGAAAAAAGAGAAATTGTGTTCGGGATCGTACGTGTCCTTCCCCTGTTCGAAGCGAAATTAATTTTCAAGGCAGCGGGCTGATGACGTATGTAAATGAAGCGGACACTATCATGCCTATGTTCACGATATTAGGGAGGGTCACTATGATATTAATGTCAATAATTATGTTAAATTCAGCCAAGGGAATGGGAAGGACCATCCCACCACTAGATTATCTTCCGATCCATTTAAACTCAAAATTCAACGTTGCAAAACCGAAGCGCACATGACTTTTTATTTTAATCGCATTGTGCAGCTTTGGAATCAGCTGCCTTTGTCTACAAGGACAGCCGGTTCCTTTTCTTCCTTCAAATCCGGGGTGGTTGAATTTTGAATTCTCATTTTACTCAAAATTTTGTTCTTTGAAAACATGCTCTTGGAGCTCTTACTGCAGATGCTCGAATTGCAGGCTTATTTAATTTGGGATGGGGCTGTGATGGGTTTTTTTTTCCAATACTTTATTTTCAAAAATCGAAAGGTGGGATGGTCCTAGAGGTGATTTTGCACCTGTTTGTCCCATTCTTTTCGCTGGCATTTTATTCTTTACTTTGTCTTGATTATTAGTATGTGCAATATTTATATAATATATTTATCTTTGTAATTGTATATGAGCCAGTGATGAAGCATAATAAATAAATAAATAAATAAATAAATAAGCACAGTGAGCCTAGAGCTCTTTCCATGTTCATTCATGCATATATCATGTAGATGATCTATGATTCATGTATAATGCACGACCTTCAATGGTCACCAAAGGCATGGAAATAGTAGATGAGATTAGCTACCAGCTCATTGAAATTGTTTATTTGCATAATAAATACAATATTGATCACTATCCTGATATACTAGTCTCAGGTTGATCACGCTGAAATTCTAAGCTCAAAATATTTTTTTAAATTTTTTAGTCCAAATATTTCTCATGATATTGATATACATATATAAATTGTAATATCACAATTTACTAATTATATAAAAAAACAAGCGGCTGATTTTATCCATATGTTTAAAAACCATTAAATTTGTGATACTTAATTCAGAGTTTTTCTGAGAACAACACCAGTATACGTTCTGTGCATTCAGAATGTTTATAGTCCATTCTCTCAAAGCAGGTACATCTCATTTCATGGCGTCAACTTTTAGGTTAAATCTGTTTCGTTCGAAGGAACTCACCGCTTAAGTTGGTTTTTGCGGAATGTCAATTTTAAACGTCTTATTTTCTCAAAAAAGTAGTCATTTTCATTGTCCTCATAATATTAGCTTGCCAATGATATGATGTTGTCCGAGCAATATACAGCAAGCCAAAAAAATAAGGTACCAGTTATGTCCACCTCCTATATAAACTAAACAAAGACATACAGGGTGTAACAATAAAATTTATACAATTGCATTTTGACTTATCAGGAAAAAACTAAAAGAGTTATGGCACAAATGTTATATGCAATACAATCAGTAATATCTTGGCTAAAAAAGACATTTAGTTGGTTTCTTTTCTAGCTTGGGTTCAAAAGTTATGTCCGATTAATTAAATCGTCCAGAAAACGTGTTGGGCCACTTTTGCCATGTTTGCGCATATCAAGTTTGAAGCGCGTAGATATGCTTATCGTGCATTAAACATCAAGGAACTGACACAAAAGAATTATAAGTGGTATTTCTTCATATAATTAACATGAACTTAATAATGATACTTATGATATTTCTTTAAAATAAAGGAAGTTATGACATTTCTTTCAAATAATCTTATAAAGTAATTTCTCATATCCCTGAGATACTCGTATCATTGGTAAAACTGAGAACAGTTTTTGCATCCATAAGTACAAAAATTTTGAAATTAAGTTCAGCTGGGCTTCTAGTTGTTTTAGGGCGACCACTAATGCCAGCATTTCTGTTAACAAATTCTACACACTTCTCACAGTTCTATGTAATTGTATGTCTTGATGGAAGACGTGACTTTGGAAAATGAGCTGTAAACAATCGTATGGTTTCTGCTTGACTCCATGTGCTACCGAATGTCACAACCATAAAAGCTGCAGCCACGATTTCTAGTAAATGAGGTTGTTATATCAGTGCTTAGTTGTGACTTTCAAAAACTCAAGGAGATATTCTATTATGTAATCATTTCTACCACTTTGAATACCCCATTGTTTAACTAGCTATCATAAGAGCACCGTCCAACTGGTCCATGGTTCAACTCTATTCAGTCACTTTTGTAACCCTTAGACAAAAAGTGGCCCAAGCGGTTTTAAGACTAGGTTACATAATATTATTGGCCATGTATTCACTTGTATACCATCGATTTTATTGGAACAAAGCTTATCTGGTGGCTAAAGAAATTATCTTGATAGACATATAAATATCAAACCAAAAAATAAGCGGCACACTTGTGTCATTCTATTATCAAAATTGTACAAATTTTATTGTTACACCCTGTATATGTCATAATCGGAACCAGCAGCCAATAGCTGCATCTTTTAGCTCGAATTTAAGACCTCATTTGTTCAAATTGGTCAAGAAATAAAGACACGGCGATCCTAAAAATCCAAGGAAGATACCAATTTAAAAGTTGCAGTTTGCTGCATTGCATACCCTATTGATTTGTGCACAAAGCGTTTGTGAACAAGAGAACCAGCGCTGCGCTTCCATTGATTAGCACGTTAAAACTGGCGTCGTGCGTCATTGATTAGAACACAAAAGTGCAACTTTTGATTTCGTTTCTTCATTAGGTTTTAGATCACCGTTTCTTTAATTCTCAACCAATTTCAACAAATAAGGCCTTAAATCAGAGCTAAAGAGTACAGGTATTGAGTGCTTGTTTTAATTTAATAAGTCATCAAGACCCCAAGCCACTATCTCTCAGAAATGTTGTCCAAGAACATATTTTCAACATACCTGAAGTTGATGGTGGGGCAAAATGTCTGACATTGGTTTTCAGGGGGTCAAAATGTACAAAAAATGTACAATTGGAGTTTTGCATGGGTAATATCTCAGCTAAAAGTATTCTAATAGGCTCAATATGGGATAAGAGTAATGTCCTACCAAAGGCCTCTGACTGGCAAAAAATTGGACAGTAGAATTATTTTTACTTTTGGAGTTCTGACCCCCCGAAGTTGGTCCTGGAGTTGCATTTTGAGGGCCCTATTAGCCCCTATATCTTATAAAGTAAAGGAGTTACAAGCAGGGGCGTAGCCAGCTTTCTTGGTCGGGGGGGGGGGGGGCAAAGTACAATTTTGTGGGCACAGACGAAAAAAATTGCAATTGCATCATACAATACATAGAGACTCTATGTCTTCGAGCTTCCCGAAAAGGGCCTTATTGGGATGATGTGCGCGCGTAAAGCAAAAAAAATGGTATTTTACACTATTTTCGCCCATTATCCGGCTAAAAAGGGCTTTATTGTTACAATGTGGGCGCGTAACGCGGAAAATTTTTGTATTTTACACTATTTTGGCCCTGAATTTTGCTAGAAAAGGGGCTCCTTGACCTTTTTCTTTTCCTTTGCCCTCCTGATTTTCTCTTTCATTTTTTGTCAGAGGGGCACTTCTTCTTTCATTTTTTTGTCAGGGGGGCCTGCGACCCCGCTGGCTACGCTACTGGTTACAAGTTTCCGGATGCCAGATTTGAATTCTACACAAAAAAGTATCCCAAGATACATACTTTTCAAAGCTGTAGGGGGTTCCTTTATACATTTATGGACCTCCAAACATCGTCTTTCGCGTTGCGACACATTTTTTACGCTGACCCCCCTAAATTCCAAATTGATGCCACGGGAAAACGAAATGGAGTATGAAACTCAAATTTTCAGGATTTTACTTTCTCATCAATATCTACCACCACACAGAAAAAGAAAAAAAAATGAAGAGGCG
Source organism: Amphiura filiformis (assembly GCF_039555335.1). NCBI lineage: Eukaryota > Metazoa > Echinodermata > Ophiuroidea > Amphilepidida > Amphiuridae > Amphiura > Amphiura filiformis. The sequence goes on from NC_092641.1 coordinate 39,213,495, forward strand.
ATGCGGTGCACATCCCTGGAGTTGACATGGAATGGCTCACCTTAATTCTTTGACTTACTGTATATGACCTTTAAGTAACACGAGGTAGAAAAATAAAAATAGCAAAAAGGCCTATTCAAGTTTTCACTTCTGAATCAGCAAAAAAAGAACACAGAAAACAAAAAACACACCGATAACATTTTTTGTTTACTTGCTGAGCACATTTGAGGCATCATACTGCCGCTTCCAACTTCACTTGAGATTTAACTCTTTCTTTACCAGTCTTTCAGTACTCTTTCTGTCCACCGTTGGCTTCCCTTACAGCAGCCACGCGGCGTCTCATACTCCTAATGAGGCGTCGAATGTTACTTTGCTCAATCCCGTTCCACTCGTTGATAACGATGCGACGCAATCCCACACCAGAGTTATATCTGCCTTTATCTTCTTGTAGAGCTGATCCCAAATGTACCCCAAGGGGTTTTAAAAGATCAGGGCTTCTGGAGGGCCACTCAAGTGTCTCAAGTGTCTCAATTCCTTCTGCTTTAAGGAATGCAGCTGTCCTGGCTGTAATCATGACTTGTTTTGAATCCCTTTTCTCTCTCAAAACGTAAATGTCTTAGTACCCACTCACCTTTGTCTTTGATCATTCATCTGTACAATAAGCAAAGGAATATCCAACATGCATCAAGGAAAATGCTTTAAATTCAAATTGAAAAGGCGGGAATAATGAGAGCGTCTTGGATCAGTGAATCAGCTCTAAAACCATTGAATAGGCTTCTTTGCCATTTTTATTTGTCGACCTCTTGGTACTTAAACATTCATATCTTTTCTCAGGAGTGTCGTAGGGTAGTGATTAAGGTGTCAAAATGCGCAGGACAATCCCTGGGTAAATTTCCAAAACCAGAAAGAAACTTTTTTGTGTAGTTTATATGTCCATTGTACGAGGCTAATTCAAAAAGTTCTGGTAGCTTCTAGCATGATCTATATAGTGATATCTGTTCCAGAATCAGAAGCGGAAGTATACACCGGAAACACCGGAAACGGCAAAAAAATCGTTAAACAATTAACGATTAAAATGTGTGTGTATCCATCGTACGACATAAGCTCGATACACAAGTGTTATGTGTATGCTGGCGTTGGTGTTATGAGTTACATTTCGATAGTGTTTAATTTGATGCCAGGTACATATACAATTATCATAAGGCGTTTTATAGGGAAAAATAACACATTTTTGTCACAATATTTGAATAGATATAATATATCATTTAATAGCAACTTTTGTGAACCATGATGTTTATTTACACAATACAGATATTATATGTATACTTATTGATCCATAGACTATCCATGTATCAGCTGTTACCACTCCCATTATGTAAACTTTATATGAATCTCATCAGAATGGCCTTGGAACTATCTAATCTACCGTCCCGAGTAACAACGTAGCATTCACTTTGTTTACTTACTATGTTAACCGATCGTATCTACGAAGGGAGGGGGTTAGGGTTGTATCAACATCCTAATGATTTTCATCCGGGGTAATAAAACGCGCGTGTTTACGCCAAAATCGGAGATCCATCCTTTGCGCTGATTTTAGTGATAACATTTTCACCCCACACACCGACATCGCCTGGCTAATAATTACTTGGTACAACAAAGATAATAAAATCAAAACCCGGAATCGATACACGTGAATGTGCTATGCACGATTTGATATTCAGACGATAAATCTTTGGATACCGGGGTAGAAAATGATGAATATCCCCCGTATTTTTTTTATTCTAAAGAAGCCATATTTATTTCCTTGCACTTGAATATATGTGTTGAACGGAAATGATAGTCGTTAGCTTGCGTCTTCAGAAAGAACCCTGCGTCTCGAACTCAAAAACTGACAAAAATTCTGATTTTATATGTGCCGAACTATAGCGCAGCGTAGGACACTCGTGGAAGCAGTCTAAAAGCGGATGACCTCATGGCGCATATTCCCTCACTCACACACAGAGAGGTCAGTTACCGGGCTATTGTCAATAGCCTTAGGCGGATGTCCCTCAGCCCATTATGCATATCAAAACTATTAAACAGGACGGAACAAAATGGCCATGCGTGGCCAGGCGATTTATGCCATGAAGATATCGGGGCGATGACACTGTGCCCCAGCACCTTGCTCGGGGTTGGACAGACCATAAAAATTACCGGGGTGTTGGTGAGTCCAGGAGTTATACAGTAAAATCCATAATTGTTTATTTTGCTCTGGAAAATTATTGCAAGAGATACCGACTTCTTACATATTTGGTAGTTAGGTTGTAATAGTAATTTTATTTCATATTTAGGAGAACATTCGGTGAAAATAGCACGCACATAGAAAATCAATTATGCGTATACTTTTGTACATAAGATTATGACGTCACAGCAACACAGCTACATTATCAGGCCAATGTTTGTACTTATTTTGGTATCACTGGATATGAGGATACTCATATCTATACATTTGCACCAAATAACAATAGGGGAGACCGGGGAGTGTTCGCCCTATTTTTTTCTGACTAGACTAGCGATGTCAATAAATAAATTGCGATTAGAAGGGACCTGATTATCCCATGTGAATACCTATGTCTTTGCTATATACGACCCCAATCTCAGGTCTGTAAGCCTTACAACAGCACCATAGTAAAGTAAACAAACATGATGGGCAGGTTCGCCCATAAAAATGGGTCCGCGTATGCCGGCAAACACCTACGCACCCCCATACACACTTCACCAAGATGGCGCCTACGCTCCACATCGTCATCATCACTGCAGCATGCAAAATATATTTTTACTTTAACATTTTATCACGCAAAGCTCTATCTAAAGCAGACAATCATTCTGTTTTTCAATTAATGCTTTCAAAAATTGACCCACTTGATGTACCATTTTAGTTGAATTTATTTTGTTTTTGTTCGAGTTTCTATCCCGAAGCACTTTCCACATAGTCGCCCTAGTTATGGAATAAAGCAAAAGATGAAGGTGTATGTAAAGATCATTACTTTTTAAGTTGAGTTCATGCTTGAGTCGCTCATGTCAAGCGATTGAGATTAACCAATGAGTTTGATCGTCTATGTTTGCTTTAATACGACTCTCCTTGCGCATGTCAACGTTTGTCAATGCGTCATAAAATGTGGGTAGAAAACTTTCGTGACCATGGTGACTACACCATGCTAACAGTAAAAGCGGAACAAATTGTTTTAAGTTTTAAAACAAATGTTGCCGAATTATATTAATGTTATACCGTAGAATTCCGTCTAGATGCATATATGCCTCTAAACGAGTTTTTTAACGAAAGATATGAAAAGCCAATACCCTTCTCATAAACATTACAATAGATTGGTCTTACAAATATACATGTTTGTACAGCCGCCTTTATCAGTAATATAGTTGTTCAAACTCCAAATAACGTTTTTGTTGAGAGTGTCTGCCTCTTGTCTCTTGTGTCAAAAAAACCTCGTTTAGAGGCATATATATGCTTGTAGACGGAATTTTACGGTATATCAAAAGAGCGTCAGTTAATTTAATTTTTCTTTAAAAGTCAATCTTTCTTTGAAGATTGTTATTTTGAATGGTTGTACAATACAATATAATTATTATTAAAATACATCTGCATCAGTTTGTATTTTATCTGGTGTATTTTGATGACATTCCTTCCCGGGGTTCCTATATAAATTTATATATTATGTTTGTTTCTACACGGTTCTAAATAAAGACATCTATTTTAGTTCAAAACAAAATGATGTCATCATATCCATTTCACAATCTAAGGGATTTTCCCAATGATACAATACAGAGAATGTTCTAGAACAGTGGGGATTTTTCCAAGATTATTAATAACTTTGATTGAGTTTGTTTACTGTAACCAAGGGTTATTTCCCTAAAACTTGTCATAACACACAAACTCTTGGTTTTCCCTTTTCTCTTATCTCTCATGAAATACTTTTAGCTTGCAAATAAAGTTAAATTAACTTAAATTACTCAGGGCATAGCACAAAATATTATTAAAAAATACATCTGCATCAGTTTGTATTATTTTTTATCTGGTGTATTTATAATTATTCAAGGATGGATTATTTTTCGGCCTTCTGATTTTAATACATTCCTCCCCGCAGTTCCTTCATATTAATTATGTTTATTTCTATGCGGGTTCTTTTATGGAAATAAAGGCATCTATTTTAAATAAAAAACAAAATCATTTTTTCACTGACCGGTACGAGAAGGTTGAGTTAAAAGAGTGTTGGTAACAGGGACGTTAACAAAAAGCAGAATAAATTATGTTTATTTGTTGCTGTTTTAAATAAAATTCTTGGACCAGACAGTTACATGCATGTCCCTAATTTAAGGTATTTTGTTAGCAATCTTTCATTCTCTGGTGTACACATAATACAGATATCTATATTTTTTTAAATTTAGTTCTCCAATTTATAACCAATGGAATATCCTTAATCATATTAAAATAAGGCCTATCGTTATTCTCTAAAGAGACACGACACGAGCTGCTGGTATACGTGACACAAGTTGTATGCATAAATGAATTTGAAGCGCTTTATTATAATGACTATTACTAAGTATTATGTCTATAAAATATAAAGAGTATTTGCGGGTGCATATGCTGCATAGCATAGTATTAATATTAATACAATATTCCATACATTTTCGTTGATGTTGATTGAAAACAAGCAGGAATATCTGTACGGCTTTCTATTGCACAGGACTACCTATTGAAAATGGCTACAAAGGATAAGCGCGTTCGATAAATTGTATGAGGATAGTTCCACGTTCTCCTATGGGGATGATATTCTACCATCTTCCATCAACATTCTGATACATATGAAGTACCACTGCAGACTTGGATAGCTCAAACGCTTCTGATGACACTTTGCAAAGCCATCTACTGAAATTACGCACGTCTCATGATAGTCTGATGTTGCAGTCCTGATAGTGCCACTCTGTGTCCATCCAAGAAGCACAACACCTATTAAGAACATTATGCTTCAGCCTATTAAAGTCTGCGACCAGGGCCTGTGAAAACATTTATGAGATATCTTCACAGTTTCAAGTCGAGAATAACTACCAACAGACACCCTTTTCTGGTCACACTCTAGCTTCTTCTGTGGTAAACTTCACAGTTTCAACAATAGTTGTCTTTAAATGCCACTCATAAAGAAACCCATCATCATATCGCCATCTTAAAGTTCCTCAAGATGACGTCAGACACACATTTTCCAGACCTCGGCATAGATTCTGCCACGCTCTTAACCGGTCTCATTATCACGAATCTCATCATGAACTCTTTTAGTGCAGTTGTCTTGTATAATTTCTTAGATTTACAGGGCAGCAAACATTCCATGAGGAATTCCATTTGGTTTACTTTGCAATGCACAGCAGGTGGGTTTATAACCGGAGCCGCCATTTTTTCTGCCATGCTGACTAAATATCACTTTATGGGTCACGTGTTATGTATCTACAGTGTCATCATCAATAACGCCATAATAGACTTAACTTTAGTTAAAATGTTACATCAAATAGATGATATATATACATCATGCCGGGAGATCACTTCGTTCCTAAAATTCACCCGAATCACCTTCATCTGCTTGTGGGTCCTTGCTTTTCTTTACTATGTTGTAGTGTTAGACAGACCAGGAGCATCCGAGATTGGTGACCATCATTCTAGCATGCATGGATTGGTTATTATGGGAGATAGGAAAGCGATGATCACAATATTTGGTCCTAATCTTGTATTATTCCTTATGTTTGTTCGGTTACATTTGAAGACTTATATCAAGGATAAATCGTCGCAGGTCCATCATTGGATAATAAAGAATGAGAAGAATAAGATGATTAACATTTGACAGATTTAAACGGGCATTTAGGGATTCAATCATGTTTCACCGTTGTTCATCACCGTTTAACAACGATGCATCCGCGTCGTGTGCGTGCTTACTTCGCGAGGGCAGCTTTAACGAAGTAAACCACGCTGATTGGCTCCAAACAATAGGAATTTTGCAATTCGTTTCACAATGTGAAAAGATTGCATTTCAAGCCTCCTTACAGAGAACCTTTATGTTTAATTTGATACCAGTTCCTTTTACTCTGATTATGCGTTTAAGGAGATATAACACATTTTTGTCGCAATAATTACAATGCAGATATATTAAATAGCAAGGGCTGAATTCCTATGAACCATGGTCTAAATTTATACAAATGAAGAGCTTATTTCCAAACCGTGTTAAGTCCACCCACCTTCAAAATTGAGATTTTGATGAAAATGGGTAGTGAGTAACTAGGGCCATCCAGCAATGTGTTTGTTTTTTTCCAAAATTAGTCAAGTTCCGAAATATTGACACACAAAGTATCGATTTTTTTTTTCCAAAACGTGTTAAGTCCAATCCAGTTTTGTAGCAAACTGTGTTAAGTCCACGAACACTGCCCTTGTGGGCAGCTTGTAGGCAAGTAGCACGGCATAGGGCTTCCAATAGTTTATCGCCAAAGTTCTGCATGATTGATAACACTGCCTTGCTTTGCGTCTTCGTTCTTGTTTGGTCCTGAGACTAGTATACCTGAATTTGGTCTGCATAAAAAGTTGTTGCTGTTTTTTGCGTGTTTAAAAAAAAAAATTAGTAGGCCTAGTTTGTATGGGATTTTTTAAATATTTGATAGATACCTCCAGAAAGACATGAACAGGGTGGGAAGGGGGGGGGAGAGGTTGTGATGGTAGAATTAATGTTAGAGGATGGTGGTAGAGTTAGTTTTTGATATCATTATTTTGTATGATTATCAAAATGTGCTACTAAATTCAAGGTATTACTTTTAAAGTTAAAGGTGTAAAAAACTTACGACTGTCAATATGAGATTAGGGTGGCAGCATGGGGGAGGGGAAAATTGTGATAATTTGATAAAACAAGTGGATATTTCAGGTCATTGTCACTTATTGTGAGTGAAATAATGTTTATTCAATTCTGAGAAATGCAATACAACTAAGTTTTGAATTTTGAACGATTTTAAATGTCAAATTTTGGATAAAAAATGGACGGGAGGAGGGGGTTCAAGATGCAAGGTGTTTTGTGGCAAAATTGTGTTTTATAGTAGAGAGAATCACATTTTGTATGTTTGTAATAAATTTGTTATCTTTTAAGACTAGTTTGAGAAAAATATGGCTAGTTCTGTGTTACAGATACTGTGTTTTGTGTCAAAATGTGTTAAGTCCATGCCAGAAATTGCGTTTTGTGTCAAAACGTGTTAAGTCCATGCTATTTTTAAAACAAATTAATTCATTAAAAAAAATTAAAAGTCTCTAGATTTTAACTTAACATGTTTTTATGGTCCTATATATGTCACCTTCACTTCACTGTAATTTTATAAAAATCAAACTTTTTTTCATTGCCATAAAGAAAATTCCTGATTTTCTTCAAAGTGAATCTTGTGGACTTAACACGGTTTGGAAATAAGCTCTTCAAATACAGATATTATATATAATTATTATTGATCCGTATACTATCCGTGTGCCAGCTGTTGTTACATTTACCACTGCCATTATGTAAAATCCCTATAAATCTCAGGACAGCCTTGAAAACAGTAGCAACCAAGTGGGGTGACATTAAATTCACGGTTGTTCTATTAAGCACGCAAACCCAATGACAAATCCCGCTGGTTCGCTAGTTAGAAAATGAGACCAGTTATCGATCGGTTATCAATATTTCATATTCGACCCCTTGATTATGTTAATCAGTGTACTTCGGGTATGTTTATAAATGCGCTTTTATAAATACACACATGACCAGATGGCCAGTGCCACATTTGCATTATATTATTGGAATTCTCTGTCAATCACTGAAAGGGCGACCATTGAGGAGTGGTTGCAGTTGTGACCTTGTTTCGTGGCTAGTTTTGGCAAGAAACATTGGCTGGAGGTTCGATGCTAATTTGCAAGGATAATTGCTATCGAAGGAGAAACACTAGATTAACGCATTGTTCCCTTGATGCCGACTTGATTTACCCCCGGGCTCATTATTATTATATATTTACTTATTATCTACGTATGTACTTTCTTATTATTTTATAAATATTATTTGTTGCCCATTTCGGCTGGGCAAAATCCACCCCCCTCCTTTTACACTCATAATTATTTTTTGCACAGTCCCCCTTCCGTGTAAAATTAAACTTTATGAGCCGTTTGAACCAAACTGACCATAATTGACGTATGCAATTACTATTATATAATGTCCTGCGCCATATACTGGGGTATCCAAAAAGGTGGTTTTGTTACATTTTGACGTGCAGTATGAATTACAAAACATTTTCTCCTGAGTACTTTTTCTTCACCTAGAAGGCTCATTAAGGTCTTAAATTTAAGCTAATTTATTCTTTATTACTCATGTGAAGTGCCGTTTTCAAATGATCTTTCATTATTTTTTTCATGACATTTTAAATGAAATGTGCCAAGGGTGGTTGAGGATTAGGGGGAGGAGGATTACGGGGAGGGACTCAATGCAGAATCACACTTTTTCACTATATCATTTTTAATTTTGTTAATATTTGTTAGCAAACCTTAATGGAAATATTAATATTTGGTCTCATTTTAAAGGAATAATGTTGCAGTTAGATATTATTAAATTGATTTTATTATAACAAAAAACCCCTAGGGAGAGCAGCGGTTGTTCCCTCGCCTTGCATCATCGCGAGGTCCTGGGTTAAAGCCCAGGCGCGGCCCAAGGACTCATGTGCACTTGGTCCATGCTCGCTCTCGCAGGTTTTCCTCCGGATCTCCGGTTTCCTCCTGCTTTCAAAAATCGGTTATTAGTTGTTTGGTTATCAAAAACTTCCTTCACCCAATGGAATTTAGGGAGCTGCACAGATAATTGGTGGATGTTACCATGTTACGTGTGGATAGGTTTGTGCCAGGTTCGGGATAAACAGCCTAGTTGATGCGATCTGATTGTGATAATTCACCATGGCAGCGAAATTACAAACCTCCGAGTCTGGGAAAAGGCGCTATATAAACAACGAAATTTGTTTTATTTTATTTCTCTTATTTTTTAAGAAAATGCACGTCACGTGACCATCCTGTTTGTCATTATGCAAGACTCAATAATTTGAAGCGTGAAGTTGCGCAATTTCATTGCATACACATTTTTTTCATCTTTTGAGCCAATCACCCTAGAATAGTAAGAGTATACTTTTTGGAAACCTGCTGACTCTAGGAATATAGAATTACCTGTATAAATAGTATAATGTATCACAAAATAGGCCCTAATCTTTTAAAAATATATATTTTTTATTTTTTGAACTTCCAAATTCTTATAGGCCTATGTATACTGGGCAAATTGTACACATTTCAATTATCATGCCTAGTCATTGACATGTTTAAGGGGGTACTACACCCCTGCCCAATGTTGTGCCTATTTTTTGTTCTATTATTCTATTGTGCATGCATACATTTGTGAACATTTTTATAGCACATTGGTGACAAGTAAGATATGTATATTATAGGGCCAAGGACTACAACTAATGCACTGGAAATCTTCTTTCAGCACAGACAACAGTTGGGGAGTTACAGTAAAAAATGAGTGGAAACCAATATTTGATCAATAAATCAATAACTTCTTTCCTTGAGTTGCTGAATTTTCAGTGCAGTAGTTGTAGTCCTTGCCCCTATAATATACATATCTTACTTGTCACCAATGCGCTATAATTTTAAAGAAAAATGCATAATATAAATAGGAACAACATTGGCCAGAGGTGTAGTACCCCTTAAGCATTACCAAGTACACTGTATGAAACATTTGGTAGGGAACAAGGTATGTCTGAAGTTAAAGATCACTTACAATTGTGAAAATATCAAATCATGGAATTTTATGTTACACCCTATACATGTATGGTGAAGTGTATAAACACGGCTAATATCCATTCCTTTTTAAAATAAGTAGGCCTAATAAGGGATTGCTTCATGGGATGATGTATATGTAGGAAACATGTTCATGTTTTAAACCTGTTTTTTCTTTTCACAACATATTTGTATGTCCCATATTTAAAATAGCAGAAATTATGCTGCGTTAGTATTAAATCACACCCTGTATAATTTACATAGAAATTATGTTGTGTTACTTTTTATTGACACCCTGTATAATTTTGTATGTCATAATTTAACATTTTTACTGTAATCTGCAACATTCAAGTCATTTTGGAGTATATTTGTGTACCGGTATTCATTTGTTAATACTTGGCCAAATAATGTGTACATAAACAGTTATCTAAATATTTTATATAAATTTTGTACAGATATTTGGCACACCCTGTATATTTTAATTTTTAGGTAAAACTTAAACAAACTGTATATTTTGTGAAAGCTTCGTCATTATACTATTCAAATATATCACAATTGTTGCTAAAATCATTTCAGTGAAAAATAAACAGGTAAATTACATGGACCCTGTATATATTTTGGGCAACCCTAGCGCCCTGTATATCAACTTGAAACTCAAAAAGTTATTATCCCTATATTATAAGCTATCCGCAAATATATACTTTTACTATTGTCAGATTTATGGAAAAAATGTTACAGCACTTTATGCCACACCACCTCTGATTTTCAACAATTTGTGACATGTAACACAAAGGTACCCCAGTTTATGACACAGGACCATAATACCACGACAATAATGTGTATGACGATCTAACTTGCCACACTGGCCGAATAAACCATGCATCACATGCGTGAAATGTACGTCAAATTGTCATATAAGGCGTGAGCGTGATGTATAGTATACATCTTCCAGCCGGGATGATTAGATCAGGTAGGCATGTAGGCCTACAGTCATCCACGTGTTTATAATCTAAGTTGTACGTCAAAGTGTGTACAGATTACCGATTTAGCATGCGGTGACATAAAAAGGTACTTCCGTTTTTCAAAATCAAACACGGAATAAAGCAAAACTCACTGAAAGAATAATATTTTCTGAAAAATCAACTGATTTTACACGTACGCGTTACAAATATGATGTATGAAAAAATTAATCGCGGCCGGGACAGCCAGCCTATTAGTCCCATTATTCTGAAAAGGGCTAAAGTTATAGTTTCGTCAATTTACGTTAAAATTTGAGTAAAAACTAGGGTTAGAGAAATGTTCAGTGGCGGCACTACGGAGGGAAGTTATAAACTTTGTTAGCCGATCGTTCTACAAAGGGAGGTTGGGGTTGTACAACCTCCTAAAGTTTCTCATCTGGTGTAATAAAACGCGCGTGTTTATGCCAAAACGACTTAATCTAATCGTAGATCCATCCTTGCGCTCATTTTAGTGATAACATTTTTACCTCAGCACCTATCTCGGGGTGGGACCGACCATAAAAATTAGCATATATGGGGCGGGGCGTGGGGGGGTGCGCCAAAAGTGAAGGGGCAGTGCGAACCCCATCGACAACAAATTACACTTTAACACGGGACCACTTGTCATTCTGAATTGTAGCAAATAGCAATTTTCATCACTTTCAGATGTATGTTAGGAGTGAGGAATTTCCCAAATGTGGACAAAATAAATCAAATAAATGCTTTCCGCCCAATTATTGCATACATTGTTTTCTATCTTGCAAACGGTGACAATTTTGAGATATTATCAAGCATATTGATATGATCGTGGTTGGAATATAATAATGCTGAAATACCCTTCAAATTTGGTCATATGGTATCCAAAATGTACGGTACTGTTGTCATTTTGCTGAATAATAAAATACAAAAGCAATTTTTTAATCGAATCTCGTTATTAAAGTTATGGCCATCTGGCTCGTTAGGCTTAATCACATCTGGGTGCGCGGATATATTCGTACTCGTGGTAAATGATGACAAAACATTGACTTGATTGATTGATAAAAACTCCCATCCCATGTTTATGAGAAACTATAGTAATTGAATATGGTATTTGAAGTCTAGGAGTGTATGCACTAGCCATTATAATGATAAGGCCGAATAAAGAAAAACATGTTTAGCGTCCAGGTTTTTGAGAAATAAGGAAGGAGGAGGGGCTTTATTTAAAAAATTAAAAAGAATAGTTTGCGTCTGACGTCATCTGTCAATCAAAATCGGGCACGTTTGTTTACGAGTGTCGTAATTATTGAGTTTCTGAACGCGGTGGTAAAACAGCGTACTTTACGGTTAAATTTGTACCTTCAAATATAAACGGTCTCAAAATTTATAGTAATATGAAGCTTCCCAGCAAACATTACCGTACTGGCCCAATACTGGTTTTGTAACGTTCGCCAAATTGTGCCAGTATTTGTTTGCCTGTACGGAGCCAGTACCGTGGACTTTTCCACAACTGGTCCGGTAATGGGCCCGTTAAGGGTTTAGTACCGTTTGCTATTCGGTAGACTTAATGCCCAATACATTTGCCCGAACCGACCCATTATTGAGCCTGTAACAGCCCCATACAACTTGAAAGGACCATGTAAACAGCTGTATTGGTCCAATTCTGACCCACAATCAAAATTGTAATGGGCCAGTTCTGGTCCAAATGATTGGCATAATGCATGCACAATAGAATAATAGAACAATTTAATATTCACATTCAAAACATACATGTATTGTAGATCTTAGAACATGACTGATCCAATTCAAAGTTGAATAAAAATGATAAAACATTTTGTTTTCTATATTACTAAGGGTGGGTTAAACTTACCTAATATATTATTCAATACAAACTGCAATCAAAAAAGGGACCGGCAACCCCGATATACGAAGTTGGGGGAATTACCACACAATTTGGTAAACTGTGCGCAGAATTCTGCACCCGCGAACCAGCGGGAATTTTAAATGTATAAAAATCCCGCTAAATGCGAAAAGATCGATCACAACCGACAAATAAAGGTAAATTAGCATTAAATGAACGTTTAGCTATGAAAAGAACCGTCTATGACTTGTCAAAAGCTTAAGATTAGACTCGATTTTTATATAGATTTCTACAGACAAAATATCATGCATGAACTTATTCATGGGGTTCCAAAAGAGAGAGGAAGTAGGTGCGCCTCTAATCCAAGGACCCTTTAACGTACCAATACCGGCCCATTTGGATCGTGCCAACATCTGGCCAGTTAATCAATTTCATGGTTGGCCCGGTATCGGTCCAATTATGGCAATTCTACAATCGGCAACATAACGTCGTGGTAATAATAATTGGCGTGGTACAGGGGTGACGTGTCCGATAGTAGCCATTACGAGCCAGAATGAACCCAATATCGGACCAATACCACAATGTTTGCTGGGTTTCTTTCCTGAAGGGCACCATTTTGTCGGATGTCGGTCGGCAAGATTTGGCGGTTCCATCTCACCCCCTCGGACACGAAGGGGACACTTACCGTTGCACTCAATGTGAGGAATCACAAAACATGCCATAAAATAAATACGTGATGAAATACTTTTCTATTTTTTATCAAGGAAATCAACTCAAATAATTACTAAAGACAAGGCAAATTGGTATTTTTTGACTTGAACTGCAAGGCCTTGTACAAACCAATGTGCCCCCTTTGAAAGCTGTGAGAGGTGGGTAAGTGCAATAGATGTAACAACCCCGACCGATAGAATGTCAACAATGCCTAGAAAAGTTGCTTTTCGCCTTTCCTGCGATTCCCGTTTTCCGACTTGTATTAGATTAATCAAGGCCTTCCTTTTAAGGCGCTACTAAACAATCGAGTGTCGCAGGGAGTTTCAGATACATCTGGAGCAACATATAATTCATTTTACAGAATGTGCTGCCATTATGAGTAGGATAGCAACCAGCAGAAGTGTAGGACAAATTCGGGTTGTTTTGCTCTTATTGTTTCCAATCAATTAAAATTGTATTGTGCCCTAAAAAGGTGTAAGAAACATTAGGAACACATTCAAATGCGCAAAATTTCCTGATCACTGCGCTCGCATCAACTGATAAGACAAATTAAGGTTTTTGTAAAAGGATGGTTTCCTCAAATGCTATCAAGTGTAAAGGGATGGGAAACATCAAAAGGGGGATGATCAAATCTTTCTTAGTACGTCAAAAAGGGGAGGGACAATGATTGTTTACCAAAGAGTTCTTCACATGCTATAGTTCTTCAATATTATTTATAACCAATGGGATTTCCTTAAAATAGCATTAATTCTATAGAGAGACACAACACGTGTTGCAGACGTATGCGTGATATAATTTGTGTGCATGTGCATAATGAGTTTGAAGCACTTTATATTCACAAAATATAAAGAACATTTGCCACATCTGTTGTATTTTGTTAATAAACTTATTGAAAACAAGCAGGAATATTTGCACGGTGTTGTGTTGCACGTACAGGACTACCTGTTGAAAATAGATACAAAGGACAAGCACGTTCGCTAACTTTTCGACTAATATTTCTATGAGAATAGTTTCTTCAAATATCCTATCATCTTTAATTCTTCAACACTCTGACACATGAAGTACCTATACAAACTTGAAAACGTAACTCAAAACGTTTCTTTGCAAAACGGTTATCTACTGAAATCACGGACGTCACATGATAATCTGATGGTACAGTCCTGCAAGTGCCACTCTGCATCTATCCAAGGAGCACAGCACTTATGAAACCAGGCTTGCAAAATATAGCCTGTGACAAAATTTATGAGATATCGACGCTTCACACTGGTGCAGTGCATTTCAGATTCGGACTAGCGGCGTGTCGGACTAGCGGAGTGTCGGACTAGCGGCGTGTCGGACTAGCGGAGTGTCGGACTAGCGGCGTGTCGGACTAGCGGCGTGTCGGACTAGCGGCGTGTCGGACTAGCGGAGTGTCGGACTAGCGGCTTGTCGGACTAACGCCCTGTACCCCACAATTGCAAGGTTAGAATACAGTAATAACTATATACAACAAAAACGCCTTTCTTGTTATACTCCACCTGCTTTTGACTGGTGTTGAAAACTGTAAAATTAAACAATTGTCATAAAATGCCACTTTTATAGTATACAACCTGAAGAAACCCATCATCAAATCATCTTTAAGGTCCACAAGATGATTCCTGACACACATTTTCCAGACATTATCGTAGATTTGTCCACGATCTTAACCGGTCTGACTATCACGAATCTCATCATGAACTCTTTTAGTGCAGTTGTCTTGTATAATTTCCTAGACTTCCACTGCAGCAAGCATTCCATGAGGAATTACATTTGGTTTACTTTGCATTGCACAGTGGTTGGATTTATCACCGGATCCGCCATTGTTTCTGTCATGCTGACTAAATATTACTTTATGAGCTACGTGTTATGTGTCTTCAATGTCATCATTAATAACGCCATAATAGACTTAACTTTAGCTAAAATGTTACATCAAATAGATGATATGTATACCTCATACCGGGAGATCACTTCGTTGCTTATGTTCACCCGTATCAACGTTTTATGCGCGTGGATCCTTGCTTTGTTTTACTGTATTATAGTATTAGACAGACCAGGAGCAACAGAGATTGGTGACCATCACCATGGTGTGCACAGATTGCCTATTATGGGAGACGTGAAAGCGATGATCACAGTATTTTGGCCAAATCTTGGATTAGTCGTTTTGTTTTTTCGGATATATATCATGCCTATGAAGACTTACATCACGGATAAACCGTCTCAGGTACATTGGACAATAAAGAATGAGAAGAATAAGATAATTAACGTTTGACAGATTTAGACGGGCATTTTTTGGGATTCAATCATGTTTCACCGTTGTTCATCACCGTTTAACAACGATACGTCAGCACCATATGCGTGGTTACATCGCGAGAGTAGGTTTAGCTGCCTGGTGGAAGAAAACAACGCAGACGCATCGGATTGAATCCCTTTCAACAATGAAAACAAGCTATAGATCGTCAAATTCACAGGATTCATACTGCAGTTACTGTCCGTTTTCCTATACACAATACACAGTGCTCTTACCATTGGCGCGTAACCTCTACAAATAACGTATGTTAGAAGTATGGGTAATTGCCTAGTTAACGTCGCTGTGTGAAAAATAACCAGCCAATATTAAAAGTACTCTTCTAAAATTCTAGAAAATATAGTTTTGTAACATGTCCTAAATTTTTAGCTAATTTAGATGTTTGGAAATATTCGTACTTTGGTGTTTTAGTGTATGTTATAGGTAATAGTACATTGCCTAGTTAACGTCGCTGTGTGAAACATAACCGGCCAATATTAAAAGTACTCTTCTAAAATTCTAGAAAATATAGATTTGTAACATGTCCTAAAATTTTAGCTAATTTAGGTGTTTGGAAATATTCGTACTTTGGTGTTTTAGGAAGGATATGTAAACGACAGATAACACCAAAAAATATGAAGAAATTATTTCCAAACCGTGTTAAGTCTGCAAACCACCATGCTTCTCATTTTCAAGAACGCTGGTTAACAATAAGCAGAGTTTTGTCTCATTTCGTAAACAAAAGCCGACACAGAATTGTTCTCTAGCGTTCGCTTTATAATCGTTCACCCAACTGAAACTATAATACCAGCTTATTGCTCCATTGTACATGTAAAGCAGAAACATATGTTGTGTGTATTTAACCAGAGAAGATATGATTTAATCAGTTGAGCTGTATTCAATGAGTGTTATCTTGGTTTAATAGCTTTTAATGGGGTTTAAGTCCTGCAAAGGTCGTGGTGAATTCTACTGTAGACATGACTGCATCATGTATTTTAAGAGGAATGTCCTGTTTAGTCATCATGGTCATTGTCACTCAACATTAGTCATTACAAAGCGATTGATGATTGTTTCTGTTGACATCAGCAATATAGAACTGCTTTAGCCGTTTCCTCCAAAATAATCGATACAACATGTAAGCGTACAAAGGTTCCAGGCGTAAATAACGCGTATTTGCGCTTCCATTAACTTTCGTTCTGGTATGCGCTACTTGTAAAGTGTAGAACATCGATATCACGTGTAAACAACGGTTGGCTCCCGTACAAAGGTGTAGGGAGAGTTGCTGGAATAAACTTTCAATTTGTTTCCTAACATTTGTGACGCGATCAAGCAAAATCAGTCGGAACTCAGAAATATATAAATTTTCAGTTTCTTATAGGATAGAAAAAAACATTTACAAAGCTGGATTTTGCAGAAAACCCCCTTGAAATTGAACAACTAGTTCCAAAGTTATGAGCAATTTAAGAGTTTCCAAAACAATAGGAAACAAAAGGAAATGTTTTCTTTGTTTGGCTATATCTCTAAATCAATATTTCCGAGTTCCGACTGATTTAATCGCGTCACATTTGTGCAACAGAGACCACGAGACAGCCAGTAGCATCGAATTATTAAAATTGTCATAAAACCATCCATCCATATGCCAAGTGATGGACCATAAACACACTAAGTAGCATTTTGCAGAGAATATTCATTGATTTGTTTAATTTACTTAAAAATGTATATAGAACCGAGAATGGGTTCATTTGTCCATTTTACGAGGGTCATTCAATAAGTTCTGGTAGCTTCTTCAAATGTATTATGATCAGAGGATTATACATTATACATATCACTTACAAATGAGGGCATTTGAATGGTGATAAAATATCGTTAAACATTTACCTGAAAATATGTGTGTATCCCTCGTACGAGATTAGCTTGATATACAAGTGTTATGTGTATGCTGGCGCTGGTGTTATGTATTTTAAGCCTCCTTACAGAGAACCGTGGATTGTTTAAGGGGGTACTACACCCTTCGATAAATTTGTGACTATTTTTGCACTTTTCTCAAAACTAATAACACACTGGTAACAAAAGTTATGTATATTATAGGGGCAAGGAATCCAGTTACTACACTGGAATTCCAGTGACCCAAGACAAGTGGTTCGTTATTTATGATAAGAAATGAGGTACGGCTGGGATGTACCTCATTTACTATCATATATACTGAACCGCCTGTCTTGAGTCACTGAAATTTCAGTGTAGTAACTGGATTCCTTGCCCCAATAATATACATAACTTTTGTTAGCAGTGTGTTTTTAGTTTTTGAGAAAAATACAAAAGTAGTCACAAATTTACCACAGGGGTGTAGTACCCCCTTAATTTGATACCACGTACATTTGCGTTTTATAGGGAGAAATAACACATTTTTGTCACAATATTTGCAATTATTTCATTTGTGAACCATGATGTTCATTTTCATAAATACAGATAGATTTAAATATTTAAATATTTAAATATTGATCCATTGACTATCCATGTGCCAGCTGTTACCACACCCATTATATAAATGTCTATGAATCTCAGGATGGCCTTGAAAACAGTATCTAATCTGCCGTCCGGAGTAACAATGTATAGCATTCGCTTTTTAACCGATCGTTCTACGAAGGGAGGGGATGGGGGAGGGTTGTACCAACCTCCAAATGTATTTCATCCGACGTAATAAAACGCGCGTGTTAACGCCAAAACGACTAAAGATAATCGTAGATACATTATTTGCGCATATGGTAGTGATAACATTTTTCAACAAGCACCTTATGGGGGTAGGACCAACCAATGGGGAGGTGGGTGTGTGTGTGAGTGGGGGGGGGGTAGTGAGGCCCACCATAGGGTTCTACAGTAAAATCTGGAAAATTATTGCAAGATTTTTACTTAGTGATTAAGTTGGTATAGTAATTTCCTTTCATATAGGAGACAATCCGCTGAAAATCGCATGTTCATGTTCATAGAATTTTTATTCAAAAATAAATTTTACATATACTTTTGTCAGTATATATGAATTTCCCAATTTTGAGACGATGCGCTCACATTGTGACATAAAAGCGACAAGATTTTGGTATCACTGGATAGAAGAGACTCGTAGCTCTGCATTGTACCAAATAACAGGTCTATCCCAGGAAAAAATACTGCCTTTCCTACCAAAACCCTACTTGGCATGTATGTTACTTTGGATAAAAGCAGTAAAATAAGGCCAGGGGCCACCTCGGTTTTTTCCTTAAATCCAAGATGGTGGCCCAAATCCACTAAAATTCCTAAAAACGCATGTTTGATAGGGAGTAGGACTTATTATATTTTGTTTGCTACCTTGGTTTATTTATTTGCTAAGATTTGATGCTTTTTTATGCTTGTAACTAGATTCAATTATTTGGTGTATATATATTTTGTTGATTGTCCATGAGGAAGGGCAGTTTATCTGCTTGAAACGTCGGTTGTATTTTTGTGTAAGTTAGTCTACAATACCCGTGGTTTTGGAATTTTTAGTTTTTGTCTTTTCTTTGTCTTATCTCCCACACCAAGTTGGTATACCTGGCTCGAATCTTTCTATTTTTATATATTCTATGTATCCTCTTGTGTCATCCTTTGATCCTTGGTGTGTTTTGTACCTCGTCCTTTGGAGGCACCATTACCTACTTTGTAAATATTCACATTTTTTTTGTGAGAAACTATTATAATTGAATATGGTATTTGAAGTCATAGGAAGTGCATGCATTATTATGATAATGAGATTTTGGTAAAATAATGGTTTACAATTGCTTTGGTAGTTTATTGTTGGCACGTAATACAAGAAACGTATCGCACACGGCCTTCTCGAAAAATGTTTTCGACTTTTCTTTTTTGGGGTTGGCCCTTTTATTGTTGTTTTATTTGTACTTATTCATTCACAATTTACTGATCCTGAGTTGGACCGTTTTGGGGGAAGGGTTGCGACCAGTGGGCGTTCTTGGTGTTAATGACGCTTTGAGCCTCTCGAATTCTTTCAGTCACTTGTCTCCCTCTGAGTAATCCCATCCTAAACCTCTGAAAAGAACAGCTCTGACAACATAAACTTCAGTCATCTGTCTTTGAACTACATCACAAGTCGCTACCACCAGGTTTAATGCGCTAAGGCGGGAAAAGATGGACATTGTGAACACACCAAATGACGTATGTATATATCCCCATAATTGTTACATGTTTTCTGTACAAGGAAAATGTCAATGGGGACCATTTAGCCATTCCTGCCCCTGGATGTCCTCACAAAATATAACCAGTTGGCATATTTTAACACTAACCACTCCACCCACGCACCTTTTTTTAAAACTGGGAACTGATTTTGTATATCAACAATAGAGGACGCACTCTCAATTGCATTTTAAGGCTGTGTGTAGTAAATTGCACATGTCAGCTACGTTACAGTAACATCCATGGTTGGAATGTAAAGTTTTATAAAAAAATGCGTTTGCCGGCAAACACCTACGCACCCACATACACACATCACCAAGGCGGCGCCTACTACCCACATCGTCATCATCACTGCAGCATGCACAATTTGAACTTTAACAATTTATCACGCAAAGCCCTATAAAGCAGACAATCATTCTGATTTTCAATTAATGCTTTCAAAAATTGACCCACTTAATGTACCACTTTAGTTGAATTCATTTTGTTTTTGTTCGAGTTTCTATCCCGAAGCACATTTTCCACATATGAGACCTGTTACCACGAAATGAGCGCAAAGTCGCAAGTTGGTAGTTTAGAGACATCCTGGCTGCTGAGCTGGTGTTCTTTGCTTTCCGTGTACCTGTACAAGCTAGTAGTATGTCCTTCGTGAATGGCTCATTGCGCCCCCATTCACAAATGACATTCAGACATACTAATGACTTGAACAAGTGCGTGTAAGACAAGTAACACCAACGCACCATCCAGGATATCTCGAAACTACCAACTTGCGACTTTACGCTCATTTCGTGGTAGCAGGTCACATAATAGTCGCCCTAGTTATTGGAATAAAGCAAAAGGTGAAGGTATGTGTAAAGATCATTACCTTTTAAGTTGAGTTCATGCTTGAGTCGTTCATGACAAGCGATTCAGACTTGCTTAACCAATTGGTCGTTTATGATTGCTTTAAGGAATGATCCATTTCACTGGTCAAAACTGAACAGTCCGTAGCTGGTGCTAAGATAAATGCTTCAGCTTTACTCCTTTTCACACATTGGTTAATAATACTATTCTCCTTGAGCATGTCAACGTCTGTCAATGCGTCATAAAATGCGGTTAAAAAAACTTTTTCGTGACTACACCATGCTAACAGTAAATCGTAACAAAAAGTTTTTAAAATCAAAGTTTGAAGAATTATATCAATGTTAAATTTTATAAGTTGTTGCTTATTTTATTATATTTTTATTTTTTGGAAGATTGACATTTTGACAAGATTGTAGTTATATGTTTCTATCATACATTAAGGAGACATCTGAAATACAATATAATTATTATTCAAAATACACAAATCTGCATCATTTTTGTATTTTATCTAGTATTTCTTGATGTATTGTAATTATTCAAGGATGGATTATATTTCGGCCTTCGATTTTAATACATTCCTCCCCTTTTATATTATGATTAGGTTTAAATGAGTGTAAGTAACAGTGACGTTAACAAAAAGCAGGATGAGTTATGTTTATAATCAAAATCTTGGACCAGACAATTACTCGTATGTCCTTAATTTAAGCGTGAATTCCCGCCCATTTCAGAGGGTTAATAATACGTGTTTGAAGCAGACGACACGCTGTAATCAATCAAACAACGCTTGAGGACTGTCCAAATGATTCAATTTAGTCTGAAAACACACCGCCTGGTTGATTGCGTAAATAATGCACACGGTGTTGTCACCTAAACGATTCTAGATATTTTCATCCACGCCAACTATCGGACGGAAAAACGACAACTTTCCACGGTTTTCTATGGCGGAATTTTGATCAACACTAGTTTGGCCACAGATTGCGATTTTTTTTCCAAGTAATCCTAGACAAAAATTTTTGTATTTTGTGCGAACCCGTTTGTAAATGTGGGGAGCACAGAACAGAACAGTAGTCTATAAAAGTCTACATAGTTTGGTATATCTACAATCCAGCATTTAAGAGCCGTTATTCGCCGTCGTAGTGTGACGACAAAAATCGGTCGTTGCCAGTTCAACTGGTTCGGAACCACGATCAAAATGATCGTAACAATAAGTCGATATGTTGCTAACATGTGTACAAAACAAGCGTGAACCAGTAACTAAGCATGCTATTAAAGGTATGACGTATTTACTACGACGGCGAATAGCTCACATACATTATTAATCACTATATAATTATTAATAGACAAACATGAAATCCATACAGGCGAATAATTTACGACGGGCCGCTACAGACTCCAAGAATTCGACGAGGTATATTCGATGTAACATTTCTATCTATTTAATCTAATCCCATTAATATTACCAGTAACGTTTAAGTTCTACCTATATAATGATGTAAAATCGATAATATGTTAAGTAGAATGTTTGATGGAAATATATTATCGATTTTACGTCATCAAACATTATTCGTTACTGGAAATAAAATTGGATTAAAAGTATTAACGAAGACATGTTACATCGAATATTCTGTATCCACTAACATATCTGTAGCGGCCCTTTATGTTCAGGCCGATTTGAGGTGATTTCTGGGAATTGGTTTTGCACTCAATCTGATGGCGTGGTTTGAAAACATTGATTTTCAGGTTGGCTTAATCTAACTTTATTATGGATCCTTCTGGGGCCATTTCTCCTTTTGTTACTTTTAAGTGACTACAGAAGAAAGTACACGTGTTTGATGTACCGTATGATAAATAAATGTTTTCATCTACCTCTGGGACACTTCGGGATGGCTTGATTTTTAAAAATATATATTTGATGGTACACTATAAATATCATTGCTAAAATGATTTTAATAAAACTGGTTATTGTAAAGGACTTTAAAACACAGTTTTATTCCCGGGAATTTTTTTATCTACACATGGCAGCTATTGAACTTTCCCACTTCTGGCACTGAACAGCCGATATAAATAATTTATATCTTGGAGTAAGTACCAGAAGGCCGTATCTCCAACAACTGATAGCTATTTGACAATTTCTGCATTCTATTGCACCCATTTAAATATGCCACCTGGTAGCTAAATTGCAGATGGATGGGAGCTTCTTGTTCTAACCGCGATTTATCAGAGTCAATTTGCATCCATCCAATTACAAACATATTACAAAATATTTATATTTGATACAAAAATAGTGAAAATGATCTTATTTCACTATTTTACAAAATAATGAAAATCATTTTATTTGTAAAATATGGCAAGTTGACGAGGATGCCACTAAACGCACATCGTGATGTTGTGGCACCCGTTACCTATGGTTTAAAAAATAAATACTAGACATTATGTGCCACATTAAGGAAAAAAAAAGCTTTGTGAGTAGAAATTATCAGACATATCAAACATTTTTAGAACCAGCAGACATATCCAATATATTAAGTCAGTAAACAATTTCGACTATATTACATTTCATATACAAGACTATCAGTTTTGGATACATCTTCGATTTATTGACTGTCATAAATAATTCGTCCTGCAACGAAAGAGCGTTAACAAAATCAAATGATTGCAGGTATCTATATAATAACAATAAGATTCAATCATTTGTATATTTTTGTGTTATCGTACAAACTATTGTTGAATCAAATGACAATTGAAATTGTACTAATTTTCTCTTGCACTGCCTCACAAATAAATTGATTCTACAGCAGCCTATTTATGCTTTCCCGTGATGCACCGCAGCAATCCAGTTTACTTTATTGAACTACGAGTAAGACTAATGTTTCCATAGCGACGTAAAAAGATATAAAAAAGAGTTCTTATTTCATTTCAAAGTTGGCTAAAATTATGTAAAATCAGCTGTTTTATAGCCAAATGTATTGTCTTTACTGAAAAATTCTTTTAATATTTGCATATAATCAATAGATTTTAAAAGTTTTTGGTGATATTTTTGGGGTAGTTGTACAGTACCCTCCAGGAAAAAAATCCCGACCGACCGACCCTACTTAAATAGTCAGTCCGCCCGTAAAACAGTCCGTAAAACAGTTTAACAAAAATATTTCTTCGTGAATAATGATATACGGTATATATCAATCTTTAGAAAGCTTTTTAAATCAATGGAGCAATTAGAGCATAATAGTTTTATGTGGTACACCTAAAATTTCACCCGTATTAAAAATTTAAATGAATAGTGACCATTCAAATTTAAATGAATAGTGACCATTCAAATTTAAATGAATAGTGATAGTCTCAACCATAATATCCACAATGCATCATGGGTTTACATTAATTGAAATAGCAGGCACATTAATGAAATAGCAGGTACAATACAACCTTCGTTTCATGCATTTTCTGTCAAATTAAATTCCAGACTTTTTGTATGCAATAATTTAACGATCATATTATATCTTCAGAATTGTATAAGAGTCGGAATTGTATCATGTAAAACGAATGAGGGAGAGTTCATAAAGTCGCAATCAATTTGGAGTGTTTTCAAGGAAATTGAGTTAGATATCGGAAATGAGAAAACCTTGTTAGTTAGGCTGTGCATTTTGATGCAACGCCGGTATTCTTTGGTTCTTAATGAACACGGGTCGTGCCGAATCGACAATTTTGCCAATTTATACCACAACACGTTCTGCATAGCTAATTGAGGAATGCGTTTTATTCAGCCTTCTCGCCTATATAGCCGAAATTCATTTTGCAATTGCGAAGGAAATTGACACAATAGCTCTATACAATGTTTAACATTACTGACTCAGAACCTCCAATAGGACTTCGTATATACAAAGGAACTGGGATTGCCATTCTCATACTTATGAACTGGTTTGCGAACTCAACTTGTCTAATTGTTCTCCGTCGACTGAAGGAATTGAATCCAGTTACAAAGATCTTAATGTTTTCCATGACAGGAGCTGATCTTGCAACTGGATGCATAGGGTTGTTTATTCTCGGTTCAGTAATAACTCAAGACTGGCCATTTGGATATATTCTTTGCCGTGTAACCGGTATCTTAAACAGTAGCCTTATTGCAGGGACGATGTTTTCTTTACTAGCTATAAACACGGAAAGGTACATTGCCGTGACGAAACCGTTTCAATACGAGTCGTTAGTAACAAATAGCAGAGCTTACGTGGTTCTTACTTTTCTGTGGCTCATTGCTATATCTTCTGGGTTGCTAAACCATCTTCTACCAGGTCGAAAGTCTATCTTCAACCCCGTTTTACATTCATGTGTGGCTGATCCAATAGATCCTGATGAAAGTGATCTGATCGGAACTGCTTGGAATGGGATCTTTTTTTTACTTCCTATACTGATAACACTAATCATGTTCTTACGATTGTACCGTATTGCAAGATATCATGCAACCCGTATTGCCGCTCAATCCGTTAACAATGAAGCTAAACCTAATCTAAAAGGCTCAACCACTTTCTTTCTTATGACTGTCGCGATTTTATCACTGAGTCTCCCGACTCTATTGGGGTATCTGTACGAAAATCTAACTCGGAATCAACTTCCAATATGGTTTTCTTACATCTGTGTTCACTTGGTATTTTCGTACTCTGTGGTGAATGTCGGGATATATTACGCCAGGAATTCGGCATTCAGACGAACAGCAAAGATGCTTTTTGGGCGGGTAATCAAAAGAAATGGCGGTAATGAGAACTCGTCGTCAGCAGCTGTAGTATCACGAGGCTGGACATGACAATTCTGAGCGTATGAAAGTGATAAACATTGTTTTGAGGCTCCGAAGACGAGTTAGTCTTCTGGTATCATAATATATGACCATTCTAAAGTGTTAAATATTGTTTGGAGGTTTCAAAATAAACGATTGGATACAAAATCTATAGTAACACGGGGATAGTCATTACCATTCTGAAACACAACGGTAATAACATTATTTTGAGGTTCCAAAACAAACAACGGTGTCGTCTTCGTAGAGCAGGACAAGGGGATAAGCAGTATTTAAAATTTTATGGTACAGTTTGGTAAAGACCATGTTATTTCAATTTAATTCTGGCCTAACATGTTCGCCCAAACCTCAGCAAGACACCTATTGTTTTGGTACTGGTTTGTGTCTCACCTTCTATCTAATACAGAATGGGGTACAAAAATATGATCTGTTAGCAATGAATGAGCGTAACGTCACAAGTTGGTAATTTTGGAACATCCTGTCTGTTGAGTTGACGTACATCTGCACACGCCAATAATATGTCCTTCGTGAATGGTACATTGTCCCCATTCACAAAGGACATACAGACATACTTTGGGGTGAACAGGTGCGTGTGAAACAAAGAACACCAACGCAGCAGCCAGGATGTCTCGAAACTGCCAACTTGCAACTTAACGCTCATTTCGAGGTAACAGGTCACAAGTACGGATGAATTTAAACGACACAACGTTGTTATTTTCCATTACTCACGTGTATTTCGAGTTGATTTTGTGAATATAGTGTTTGCTGCCACTCTTTTGACTTTATCACGTGATAGTCATTAATAGATGTTCTTGTAACTTTCTTTGAATATATTACATGTTTGCATTTTTATTTTGCAAATAATTTGTAATGAGGAATAATTACAAATATTAATTATTTAAATTTGCTTTCTGATTTCAACAAAATGATATTATTAGTGCCGATAGTTGCTGGCATGCCCTAGCGTCACATCGCAAGCGGTTGACTTGAAGACAACGTCGTCGCTATGTCGTTATCCACGACTGGACGATGGTAGCGACTGAGCAAACCCCGGGTGCAAACGCTACCAGCGTCTGATCACTATAGCGAGTTTTGAAATCGCACGCTGCGATTGCTGGTACTATATGTCCTTTATATGTCCTCGTTCAATTGGGAACAAGCAAGGTCTTTATCAAGACGTGGCAATGTTTCCAAACCAATTTAGAAGCAAGACAGTATACAATGCGCTGTTAAATATCTGATTTAAGTAACTATTTCCGTTGAGTTACCGATGTTTCGTTCTTTGCGAGGGCTAAGGATAATCGTTGACAATTAGTAACGGTTTGCACAAGGGCAATCGTTTGTAATAAATAACGGCTTCTTAACGATGTGTATCGTTCTTTGCAAGGGCTAGCGCAAGGGCAATCGTTCGCAGTTCTTTGAGTGGGCTCACACTTTGATAATTTGGCAAAGAGTAACGACGTCTAACCAATGTAGCTTTTTTTAGATGGCTTGCACAATCGTAAGAAATAAGTAACACCTTCTTGAAAGCTGCAAACACAATTATAATGTGAAAATAACATTTTCAAGAAAAATCTATCTGTAACAATTGGTTGAGCATCTACTCGTATGTTATCAGAACATTCTGGACCTTAGCAGCTTTTCATCATGTTCATCTGACGAATATTACTAACGCAAAAACAGTAGCTTCAAAGGCAGCTGCGCTTCTCAAATCTGTAAAAAAACATTCGCCGATGACAATAGACAGAAACAAACGCCAAAATAAGCTTGATATATTTTGCGCTGTTACCGGGTAACGGAATATTATAGAAATGTGAAGCAAACTATAGAGCAATTAAAGCTATTTGCCTTATTTGTAAACAAGAGACAAATTTGAGACGATTTTTGTTATAACTTATTCCAGTTTTAAACTTAGGGGGCTGCTTAATTGCTTAACCATCTGCTTATAGGTAAAACTATTCTTTTTTCTAAAATCAAGTCAAGTTGAAAACCTTTTTGTAACCCTAGTCCTACGACGGGTGGAATCAGTTGTCCCCTTTACCTTTTTCATCCAGCATTATACAACGCTTGTGCTTATACCCAGCAAACACAAAACGTTTTCGACATTCTTCGCAAAAGGTTATAAAAGGTTGTCAGAAAACGTTTAAATGTCGGGTTATATAAAGGGTACATTAATGGTATAAAACGTTTTCATAACATTAAATAACATTTGTTGGTAACTTACTGCACAGCAAACACAAATGTTTTACAGAAAACATTTAAATGTCGGGTTATATAAAGGGTATAAAAACGTTTCAATAACATTCCAAAAACATTTTTGAAAACTTGGTACAAATCATTCTAAACAGAATGTTATTTTGGGGTTGAAAAATATTTTGCAAAAATGTTTGCCCAAAATATTTACAATAACGTTTTTAAAATGTTTTCACGACCTTTATATACCCCGACATTATTGTTATTAAAACGTTTTGTAAAAAACATTTTAAGAACATTTCTGTGTTTGCTGGGTTCAAATATTTTAACATATTGTTATTTAAGTGTTGACAAAATATTTGGCCAAAAATGTTTGCAAAAATAGTTTACAATGACATTTTGAAAACATTTTAAAAATATTGTTGTAGTGTGTTTTCATACAAAACGTTTTAAAACGAGTTCATGACCTTTATATAACCCGACATTTTAATGTTATTAAAACGTTTTTACCTAAACCAAAACCCAAAATATAACTTATTTAAAACGTTTTAAAAACGTTTTTGTGTTTGCTGGGATACCCAAATAACTTAAGATAATCGTAGATTCATCAGTTGTGTTATAATTTTAGAGATAAGAAAACGGTTATCCTCCACCTAAACTAGGAGTGGGGCTGATCATCAGAAATGACAGGGGATGAAGCCAGCAATAGGTTTCTAAATTAAATCATATGATTTTGCTATTGAGAAATTAAGCTATGGGCTATCATAATGGACTTCACACTTGCATAGTTTAGACATTAGAATATAGACATTTCATTAAATATATATATTCAGCAGAAAATCTGATGGAAATGATCGCGTAGTTAGCGCGTTTCTTGTACGCGATTTATAGTGCATGTATACGGCGCTATAGCGTGATGCTATGTGTGTGTAGGACGTTCATGACGCGATTTTGTCTGCGTGTAGTAGAGGAGATCACATTAAACGCAACACAGGAATGCGTTTTAATCCAGATTGCCCCCTCTTGTATGGAGTTACCCATTGTGTCCCGGCGCGCCCCGGTGGATGTTATTTTGCAATGCTGGGTTCGGAGTAATATCCCTAGGTAGATGTAGGTAAAGGTGGAAGAACATTGACCAGTGTTGACGACCGTTGGGCATCTATCAAAATCAAATTTCAAGCTAAAATCTTGGAAACCTCGTGTTTACACAGTTTCGCAATGATATAGCTAGTACCTGCCCAGGAAATACAAAACCTTTTTAGTTTTCTTCGTAATGTGTTTTAACGTCCTCACAATGGATACCAGAAAATGTTTTAATCTCCACTCTAACAAAGTTATAAAACGTTTTTACAACATTTTTACAATGTTTTCAGAAAACGTTGTTCATAATGTTAATTGAAGGTTATCAAAATATCAGTTGGCGTTGGCAGAAAATGTTTTACAATAACATTTTTAGCATATTTTTAATAATAGTTATTTTATGATATTTTCCTAATCTTTCCTAGACTCCTCATTATATCTTTAAATATTTATTCATGCATTCAAGTCGTAGCGGCCTGTTTCTGTGTTTTGTTTAAACTCTTTTGTTTTGTATTATTATTTGTTTTTTCAATTTAAGTGACCAATGACGTCAGTGATACATTTGGGAAAATTTACCGACGACAATCAACGCATCACAAAGGATTAGACTTGTATAGACTGATGTTTTGTCTCACTCATGCAGGCAATTAATAGGATTATAACCGATCTTTTTTTCCCGCTCAATGTGTTATCCAGGGGAGCGTAAGTAACACATTAACTATAGGATTAGTTCGTTCTTACAGGCACGCAACAAAATGTCGGTCCTAGTTGAAGCCATTTCTTATCACCTCCTAAATAAATATTTATGATGCCACAATCCGTGTTGTAAACAGTTGGCTTGCAATAGGTATTAACTTTTTCGGGAAATTGACGTCATACATCAATGTAAATTGTAAAACAATACCTGTAAGCCAAGGTCGTGCCATGCACAGCAGTATTTACCGGGTAGCAAAAAAAGAAAATATTTGAGAGGAGCCCTGAGCAAGCAAAATGGGATGTGATGGAAACGGCGAGTTGCACCGACCACTAGGAACTGTGACGCAGCATCGAGGTCATAGAGAAATGTAGTCAGCATTAGGCACGTCCTAGTTTTTGTTTGTTTGTTTTTGTTTCATGCCTCTTTTCTTTGTTTTCGCACTATCACCTGTTTTGCTGAATTCATAGAGAGGACCCTTGTTATTAATTGTTGTGAAATATCTATTGTCATGATCTAATTTTTAGGCCTACATACACAGTATGTTTATATATCTATGCATTTTGGTGCAATTGGTTCTTATTATTATTTCGGTTGCATAATGGAGTTTTTAAATGGAATATGAAGAAGTGGAGGAAAACTTTGAAACTGTCGCGGTCAGGATCGGACACTCAACTAACAACAAATTAATAACAATTAATAACGGCCTGTGAATAATCAGCTGCTACTTTTCAGATTATATTTATTCACCCTTGCATACTTTAGATGTTGCGTACGATTAAATATTGATGTCTAGACCAATGAAAGAGCTCCTACTTTCTAATGACGATATTAACGATCAAGCTTATTGGCGGATGCTAAATAGCTCATTGCTGATAGTCGAAGTGTAAAGTGTATTATTATTATTGTTTTCACCCTTCCATGCTTCCGGCTTATTTGATTATATCAAATTCAAGCAGTTTACAGCTTTTAATATTTAAAAATATTCTTCAAGAGCACTGGGTGGCAATGTTATTTGGACATATTGGTTGACATTTTTAAAGATTTTATTTAAGAATTAGGAACAGTTCATTTGGTGCGATGTCGCGACGTCATACCTCATGTGGAGGGTAAACACGTTTTTATCAATAAGATAAAATGACCGGTCAATGTGGATTAATTACCAATACTAAAACAAAGAATATACGAGTGAAATACGTAGTGCTAGATAAAATAATACACGACGTTAAAATTATTTGTATTTCGGTGCTTCACGGATATATATTATTATGTGTCGAAAAACAAATTATTTAGGTAGTTTAAGGACCACTACGTGCTTAAATAATTACATTTTCAATGGGGGGGTGTTATGCAAGGACGTATGGGTTAAAGATGCAAATCGCAACCTCTTTTAGTATAGACGGAGATCTAACATACAAATCAAAGGATAATTATGCGCGTATGTACTGCACGTATGAATGAAGTCAAATGTTCAAATCTCACTGTAGCTTACATCATTATAATATTGAATTCTTACGAACAAAATAGATCATATTAATAGTTGGACCTAACTTCGTATGTTCACGGTTCTTAATTCTATTTTGATAAAACTGGTAAATGTTGTACGTACGTGCCAAATATTTAATACTTGCTTCCTTGCTCCGTTGCATGAGAGTAGTGTAAACATTTGCAAAGCTACATTTTGCAGGAAAGCTCATTGAAATGGAATATTTAGTTCCTAAGATATGATATGGTTAAGAAGAACAATAGAGTATTGTTTTAAGACCCAGTCGACGTGTATCTATATAGCCTGATATAACATGGTAGAGCGTAGATACCATTATTTTCGACGCCCCGCCTCGTTGTTCCACATACTTTTATTATTCTCTAACTTCAACACTATCCCAAAGTACACAAAATACGCATTACAACGCCGTGACTGTTCGGCACGAAAATCACCTCTTAAGCCAATCAACAAAAAAGGCTGGATTTACTTATGACTTTCAATAGGTGTTAAAGTTAGGGCAGTAGCGTTGTGGATATTGTTAGGGACAGGGTAATTATTATTGTTATGGTAAGTGTTTACTGTATCAAACAAGTGTAATTAAAGGTCTACCCACAGGAAACAATTACTGGTATTTAAAGCCTTAATGTACGATCTTTTTAAATTTTTAGATTTTTCTTTTTTTCTTCTAAAATGATAATATGCAATCATTATGAAAGTTCCCAATACATTTGGACGCGAAAAACATTGGGAATTTGCAAAGAAACAACATCATAAACTTCACCTCTATCACTCGAAACATATCGCACTATTTGGATCAGGACAGCGAGTGCGGCCTCAGAGTTAGTCTCCTACGCGGTTAAAGTTTGGTTACGCTCCCTCCACATGTGGAGGAGCGTAACCAAGCTAGTTTTGTAGGAGACTACGGTTTGCGATCGTGGCCGACATAAAGTCATAATCTAAAAAAATTATGACTTTATGTCGGACCAACAGAATCGTCCCGTTTTACTACAAATAGGACGAATTTGACAGTTTGCTCATAGATTTAAGTTATAACATGTGTAAGTATTACAAATATGCCAAAAAATCGGTTTTGAAAAAAATAAAGGTAAATTCTGAAAAAAGATCGTACATTATGACTTTAATGACAGCTTTATGCACATTTTTCAAATTAATTGTTTTTCCTTGGAATGCACTTTTGCACCACATTTTTAAAATTGTGGTGCAATTTCATCTGATGTAGAGCAATTATTTAAAGTCCAGTTTCAGAACAATCACACACGCACCCCCACCACCACCCGACATTATGTCGTATAACTTGAACTCAATATCAAGCTAGGGGGTTCGAAGTCTTCCAGCCACCACCCATAGCCTATACCAATATCAACCAACACAAATTTTGAGGATTCCTCCAAAAATATTGAGAATTTCTCTTAAGGGATTTGCTATTACGCGATTTCCCTTACGCTCAAGGGATTTGTTTGGACGCTTTGCCTTAGTGTTTGTTTCTTTTTGAGCAGTCTCTATATCTATTCTCTTTTGTATTTGCTATGTGTATAATATATAAAGAAAAGGGACAACTGGCCATGTAAAAGTCCTGTTCATCATTTTTTTTGTAAAATAAGAATGATAAGTGGGCTAGATCATTATGATCATGATGATACTGGATTATGTGCGCTCCAATTGAAACTGACGATCTGATTAATATATGCAAATTATTGATTATTTTCTCATTCTTTGAAATTCTATTTTTCAGTCAGGGCAGTTTGAAGTTTTAGTCAAATACACAGTCAGTGAAATGTGGTATCGGAATTTTGCACCACGCTTTGAAAATTGTATCGCAACAGGCGTGTGAAAATAATGTTTTTGCATCATTATAACAAAGGAAATGCTCTACTTCTAGATATAATACGAAAAAATATTTTTGTCTGGAATATGTATATACACTGTATAATGCTTCCTGTCTTTCTATCTGAATTATCTGCGATCTGGTCCCAAAATAAACGGCAGTAACTGCTATGTTATTTACTTGTAGATACAGTATTGTACTTCAGGAGCAGATTGATTCAACAACGCCTACCTCAGGTAAAAACACCGTATAGTCTATGCTGTGTGTTTTAACTTGGCAGTACAGATAGTAAGTCTCGACGATCGCATTAATAATACCAGTCGCGCGGGAACAGACGTCTTAAGAAATATGGGAAATGGCAATATGCTAAGTACGGGTGTAAAACGCTCGACTCATATTCCGTATCTTAATCCACACTATTTGATCAAAAAATCGCACCAAACCATGCATCATATATCATTATTATGCGCATTTATGCATTGTTACAATCAAACGTGTAAACCGTATTTCGCTTACATTAATGGGTATTTGATTGTCACCACAATTATACATATTATACCGCACACCGTTGTGGTTGATAGCAATTTTTTCTGTCCCAGCCAAACAAGGACTATATGAGCTCCGATGTATCTGTGTGTGCAACATTTTTGTTATAGCCATATTATAACATTTCTGTAAAAATAGATTTGTATTTAATTTCCATAAAATGTTAGCTTTTACTGTCAGATATGGCCCCTTTTGTGAGGTAAAGCATAGAAAATTGGAATTTACTACTAGCGCCCATGCATGTTACTCCCGCGGGTGTAATACGGTACGATCCTGGGGGTGTGTGTATGTGTATCCGCACGCCGTGTACGTACTGTGCATACGTGTTCGACTAACATTTCAATCGTAATAATAAAATACCATTGAAAACATCGAAAGTTAGAAGCCGTAACTCAGATATTGTAGATTTCAGTTAACTCCAGAAATATGAAACTCAGTACTTAAGGATACGATACACGATTTACCGACAAGTTACTCATTACGGAATGCGATAATGAACTTTGAAGAAAAAAAAATTCCACAGGCTTCGATGGGACTCGAACCAAAGATTCAACGCGTCATTGATTATCAGTCCCGTTCTTTACCGCTCGGCCACGGATGCAGATGAACTGAATAGTGTAATAATAACAGATAAATCTCATAATGCTATCTTAAGCCTTTTGTTTACATAAAAATGATGCATTTTGTAAAGATAGATTGGCCGTTTTATGCATAAATAGCACGAACGTTTAGAAAAGGCCTCAAACAAATAATAAAGACACTGATACGATGATGAAATTGCATAAGTTGGGGAAAATCTGCGTCGCAATGTTTTGTTTTGATTTTAGGAATTTGACCTTAAAATTTACGACGTCATGACATTATCATTCGAAATCAACAAAATATATTTCAGCAGTATATGGTCACATTCATTCTCTAGAGTGTTTTGAACATATATCTGAAACAGCGAGAGGTGCCATATTTACGGATTCAGGCTAAGTTCAAAATTGGTATAAAACGTTTGGTTTTTGATCGATTACAAAAATTCATTTTTGTCATTAAAAGAAATTGTGTCTGGCATGAATTACACTACAAATGTTTATTCCTGGGGCTCTTTGATTTCTTCAAATATTTTTTTATAATGATAGAGTGAATACCCTGGCCCTCCATAATTACGCACAAAAGATCGCCCGCCCCCTTAAAGGAATACTAAAGAATAATATTAAATTCCACTGTTCTTAATCATAATTGAAATTTGTTTTAATGAATAGGATCCAACTTCCGTTTGTAGGACCAAACTTGAGTTAAATCAAACACTTACATGGCGAGTTGTAAATAGGTTTAGTTCGCAAAAATATCAAAACTTGCTTTTCTCTAAATGGCATTTCTTGAGTTAAGGCTTTCTAGTTCTCAACCCTCGACATAAAAGTATACATTTGTTTAAAGGCAAGACATCAAGGAATCTAAATATAAATACAAATTTGGTGTAAAATAAAAATGATGCCTAAAATCTGAAATGGACCAAAATGTAAAAAATTCAACAACAATTTTTAGATTCGATCTTGCTTTTTACGATGAGCATAATTGTTTACCAGATATTATATTTACTGAGTTATCGTGTACCTAATCGGTATTTCAGCTAGTAAATGAACATGGAAATTATCGCCGTTGAAGCTAAAAGTGGTCAGTTTTTGCACTTTGATCAAAGCTCACAGACAAATGCGACAACTCTTGTTTTTCTCCCTCATATTACGTCAACATCGGATAAATCCACAGCCCCTTGAGAAGTTTGACTGAAATCCATTTATAACTTGATATTAAAATCTGACGAAAGAACTTGAAAAACCTCCACATTTTATCAATAAAACGGAGCCATTTGACCACTAGGTTTTTGTGAAATCAGTGGTTCCATAAGATAAGCGTTGCGTAGAGTATCTGTGCGTTTACAAATTGCGCGACTACGCTACGCAATTAGAGCCAGTATTTCAATACATGACGTAGTACAATTGCGATGCTGAAGCTTTTAGTGTGTTAAAGCCCTAATGTACGATTTCCTTCAAATTTTAAATTTGTTATTCCATACTCAAAATGTTGAAATAATACTAGTTATAATTGTCGGGAAGGATTTGTGTCCATTTTGAACTGATATTAACAAGGTAAAGTGAAAAAAGCTGGTCTTCTGGTTATTTTGGTCTATAGGAGGACATAAAGTCATGACATGAATTATGACTTGTACATTATGATTGTACATTATGGCTTTAATTTAGTATTGTAATCTGATAACTAGGGCTGAAACTAAGGCTCATTGCTGCTCATGTAGGACAATCGGGGGTAAATAAATATTACATACACATAAAACAGTACTAGAAGACAAGATAATGATGGTGAATTGCCTCTTCACTCCACCATCATAATGAACATGATGACTATAATAATGGAGATAGGAATAGTGAACAGGGGCAGATAAACGTTTTGAGGATGAATGAATTGCACAATAACAACAGTAAACTGAATTGAATCATAACAACAGAAAAGCAGAGTATACAGTATTGCATCGTTGCACGTGTAAAAAAATAAAATAAATGTAGACATTTATATAGCGCTTGATGCCGTAAACAGCCTCTAAGCGCTTTACATTTATTCCGCCGTCATTAGAATATGTCGGAACCACGTTTGCAGCCTACAAGTGGCGCAGGGTCCATCAGTACAACGACTGTGACTACCACTAACAGCTTCCCATTGCACCTGGGTGGGGTGAGGCAAGCGAGGCAAAGCGCCTTGCCCAAGGGCGTAACACGGTGGTGGGACGGGGAATCGAACCCACGCACGTCGAGCAAGCTCTCAGATTATGAGTCCAAGGCCGTAACCACTGAGCCACCGTGCCCTCGGTATGTCATAATTGAAAATGGGTGACCTGTTCGAGTGTGGGATTTGGATGTCTTTGCAAATAAAATTTAAAACAACTGCTGATTAAAAAGTTAAAAGAAAACCTAATGTATGTCATAATTGAAAATGGGTGACCTGTTCGATAGCCTCATCCCACACTTTTTACTATCAAAATGGAGATTTGGCATTAGAAGAAAGCTCATATTTTTCTCATTTTAGGACTAAAATATATTCCGTTTAGATGTTATGAATGAAAAGTGGCAGCCTCATCCCCAAACATGGTATACCACACTCACACCGTTCTGAAACACGTTTTTATTTCTAATTTCAAAACGGCTAGTGAAATTTATTTCAATACTGGGGAATTGGATTATTGTGGTACAAGGCCTCAATATGAAGTACAAAACACAATGCGAAAACATCTGACCACCTACCATTAAGTTCAACGAATCATTGTTTTGCGCTAAATGATGGTTGCATGTGTGCCTGAGAGATCAGAGACAGAAAGGTGAAGGAAAAAGCAAGAATTTACATCAACCATAACATTTATATCGAGAACGTTATGTACATTGCATGTATTGAAATCATGGTATTACTTTTGACCAAACAAATTGTTTTTGCAATTGGAACAACTTTGGGAAGGTTGACAAACGATTCTTCTATTCACAGTTTTTTATAATTTTTGTAAATCAACGAAATGTATTATCAAGTTATGCAAATACATGTTTTGTAATTTAGGGGGGTATTTCTTTTGAACCCTGTATGTTGATTCTCCCCGGTGCGCTAACACGCTAGTGACCAAACGGCTTGAACTAATCGTAGGGCCGACCCGTGCGCTCATGTTGTCGATTTCTTGACCAATTACCTTCAAATTATACCAGGGGTATGGTAAACTATGCCACAGACGATTGTTGATAAATGTGATGCGATCAAGCAAAATCAGTCGGAACTCGGAAATATTGATTTTGAGATATAGCCAAACAAAGGAATTATTTTTTAATTCCCATTGTTTCCTGTTGTTTTGGAAACTCTTTAATTACTCATATCTTTGGAACTGGTTGTTCAATTTGAATAGGGTCTTCTGCAAAATGCAGCTTTGTAAATGTTTATTACTCTCATATAAGAAACTGAAAATGTATTATTTCCGAGTTCCGACTAACTTTGCTTGATCGCATCACAAATGTAAAATATGTTATTAAGGCCATATGCAATAATTATGAGCCCCAGGGGTAACAAATTACTTACACACTCAGAGGATCGTACCGTATTACAACCGCGGGAGTATATGCATGGGCGCTAGTAGTAAATTCCAATTTTCTATGCTTTACCTCACTTATTCGGCTCAAAATTAAAAGGGGGCATATCTGACAGTAAAAGCTAACATTTTATGGAAAATAAATACTAATCTATTTTTACAGAAATGTTATAATATGGCTTTAATTATAACGAGGCTGAATTATTTAATCATATTTTGGGATCTATTGGTTTTATAGGGGTATAGAAATACAAA
Source organism: Amphiura filiformis (assembly GCF_039555335.1). NCBI lineage: Eukaryota > Metazoa > Echinodermata > Ophiuroidea > Amphilepidida > Amphiuridae > Amphiura > Amphiura filiformis. The sequence continues at coordinate 39,251,212 of NC_092641.1, forward strand.
AGCGATTTCACCCCTTTAAATATTTATAGCTTGTGACTAACAAATGCCTCAGTAAAATAATAAAAAACGTACTCGTCCCGATTATTACGAGGGAGTGTGCGTGCCCTGGGCCCCGTTCTTTTTTGGGGGGGGGGGGGGGGGGTCGAATCGACCAAGTCCGCACCACCTAAATTGATTTTGCCCCCACACAGTGAATTTTACCCATACGAAAAATCATTCCGTACGGACCGTACCGTGCATGCACAGATTACTGACAATAACGCAATCAACCAATCAGCAGTTGGAAAATCGTTAACCCAATGACGTCATCGCTGCATTTTCATTGATAAAATTCAAAATCGTTCAAAAACACGAGTTGTTAATTGCATATATTTAATTTTTGTAACCATGAATGTCAATGCCTAACTCAAATTAACATCGCGTATTATCGTAGCATTGAATGCGCTGAAGCTTGTGAGGCGGAACCTTTGCAAATTTGTCGGATCTTTTGTTTTTTGTGACATTAAAAATCCATCTTTCGCATGGCCGCTGTGTGTGTGTGTGTGGGGAACGGGGTCAGCTATGCACGCATGGATTCTATTAATAGCGACCTGCATGCATAAACACTAGTACTGCTGACTGAGTGTACCAATCGTAGCAGGGTGTAAAATATAAAACAAAGTCAATGTTTAATCTCAAATACGTTATGGGGTAAATATAAGCATTTGAATAATTTAACAATAATTTGAACCTGAAAAATAAATGAACATGAAAGTTCATGAGTGATTTTTCAACATATTTGACTGTGGGATAAATATGGGTGCTGCAGCTTTGGAGCTAAGGCAATATGGCGCATTACTTTGAAGTTGGTAATGGGTAAATTACACTGTGCCCCATCAAAGCGGTGAAAAGTCAAAGTTTTCGAAATTCTCAAAATAGAAAAGAAAGACCGTTTTATGACTCGAACTTTTAAGACTTTAACTTAATTTTGCCGAATTTGTCGTAGGCTGTGCACATTTTCTCACATTCCGTACGCAATGAAGGTGGGCGTGGGGGTCGTTCTTTATCCTTTTTTCCGAGAGCCATTACCCTATAGCTACACCACTGCTCGTATCATTATGAAATTTCTTCAATTTTATATTTCTATTAATCTGTCCAATATTGTTGATAATGTCACAAATGCGGCCGGGTCATTATTAGTATTGGCAATAGTAAAGTCATTTGTCTAATTAGTTAAGATACTAGTGTTTTCAGTAGCCGTAACATATTAAGTTAATCAAATTCAACAGTAGCCTCATCAAGCAACCCCTATTTAATCACATGCGCTATTCTTACCACTAAGACCATCTCTACTGAATTAATTCTAAGTAATCGAATTTTAATGGCAGTTAATTTAAGAACTGTATAATTTTTTTTATATTGTTCCATGGTATTCTAGCATCATAAAAAAGGGGTGTTAGTAACGCCATGACTATGCTTACATAAAATAGTAACCCTATTATATCAAGTTACTCCTTTTATAGCGTGGGTATTTTCGTGATACCGACACCTCAATGGGCTATTCCAGTTAAAATCCATACACCCCCTATGGAAGACACGGCCTTTTAAGGCAGATTAAAATCTCCCACAGAGGGAGTGTACATTTCAAATAGTGTTACTTGAAAAGGCGGAATTTAACATTTTTTGTTCTCCAAGCGGTGCTCCTAGCCGTTGTTTAACATGTTTAAAGACTCTGCTCTCAACGTAAAAGGCTGTTTCTGGTAGGAATTCAGATGCTGCGATTTATACATGGAATGGAAATATTGTCTGCATCTGCAATACATATAGTCCCTAAAATATCCAACGCACAGTGCCGCCGACGACGGGGTAACATTACACACTAGCGCGGAGTCCTAGGGGGCCAGTAAAAATAAAGAAAACATAGTTACCTTAATGGGCTAATAAAAGCAAAGAAAAGAGACCGCATGGGGCCCGTTGAAAAGGGGGCTATGAATTTCATTTTACCTCCGGACCCGTAATGGCTCTCGGCGGCACGGCCAATGCAGGACATACTTCAAAATTACAATGATACTCTGTTGCATAAATTAAGGGGGTACTACACCCCTGCCCAATGTTGTGTCTATTTTTGCATTTTGCTCAAAAATTATAGCGCATTGGGGACAAGTAAGATATGTATATTATAGGGCCAAGGACTAGAACTACTGCACAGACAACAGTTGTGGAGTCAAAAATGAGGGAAAACTAATATTTGATCAATAAATCAATAACTACTTGCCTTGAGTTGCTGAATTTTCAGTACAGTAGTTGTAGTCCTACTTGTCACCAATGCGCTATAATTTGTGAGAAAAATGCAAAAATAGGTAAACAATTGGCCAGGGGTGTAGTACCCCCTTAATGTTATTATGTAAACCATTCAGATAATAACCCAATAAAGGATTGAACAATACCACTTGGTCTGAGCCTGTAGTAATACATGTACATACATCAAGTGCAGGTCACTCAATGCCTTAACGCTATTGCATTTACCTGGACATTAGCTATTAGTATTACCCTATTGTGCATATAATCTAAGAATGTGTTAAAACATGTATGACGAAGGGCAAGGTCGTTTCCGGTCTGCCGTATATAAAGTCTGCACAAGAAGTAACGCAGCTGTTATAAATATGCCTATAGCTTCAGAACTAATAAATATTTTCACAATATTTTAACATAAAAAGAAGGATAATTTATTTACACGCATTTTGATACCCAATTTGTCCAGTTCTGTTCAATATTAACAATACAGCAGTGTTTTGAAACAAAGATACCCGAATTTAAAAGTTGCAGTTATTTGTATTGATTTTGAAGTAAGCGCTAAGATAATGGCGTGCTTTACGTGCTACAGTGCTGGCATAAAATGTGATGAGTCATGTCAAAAGGAGACACTTTTGGGCAGGATCGTAAATGGAGATATAGCCAAAAATCTGCCCGGGGGTGATTTTTTCACAATTTAGGATTGTTGCGAATTTGTAATGTTATTAATGTTAAAAATATTGTCTTATAATTTCAGACCGGAATATAACCGGCATCTTGTATTTTTTGAGACATTTTTCAAGGTAATTCCTACTCTCATCATTGTCAATAATATTTTTAAAGACCGATATCTCAATTTCCAATTTTATAATACCATAACTTACGAACTCAATATTTTCGCTTAGGAATGTCCGATTTCATTTGAGAAAACGGCGTTGTGGAGCAAAATATCTCTATATTTATGATATGTAAAAACCTCAGAATTGATAATCTGCCCAAAAGTGTCTCCTTTTGACATGACATGTCACAAATAAACCATTGATCGCTGTAAACTGCAACTTTTAAATTCGGGTATTTTTTCTTCAAAAGTACTACTGCGGTGTTAATGTTGAACGACATTTGACGGGGTACCAAAATGCGCGTAAATAAATCATCCTTCTCTCTATGTTGAAATATTGTGAAAACAATTATTAGTTCTGAAGCTATATGCGTATTTATAACAGCTGCGTTACTTTTTGTGCAGACTTTAGTTCCAGATGTAATTGGTGTGTCTGCATCACTAAGAAAAAGGAAAGTCTACAATGACATTTGCCTTACTAATAGCAGGTATCAATGAGACGGTCTAGTGTGGAGTGTTTGTGGGTATGGGTTGTGTAGGGGGAGGGATTTGGGTATGGGTTCGGGGGTAAGAGAGTGCACATGTGTAATGAAATAGATGGAGTGTGGGTATGTGTTGCAAATAACAATGATTCATTTTCTGAGAAGACCCCGAGAGAGACAAATTTATATTGATGTTTCCTTGCTAATATCGATAAGATGTCTTGGATGTGGGTGGGGTGTGGTGCGCGTGTGAGGATGTTGGGATGGGGTGTGTGTTTAGGGGTTAGATGTGTGTGGTTGGGGGCTTAGGTGTGGATTGAGGGCAAATACTTTACGCATAATTCGGCGTCGTGACATAGCCGATTACGATGGCTCTTCCGCGTCCTGCACTTTCAAGACGCAGTTCGACGATGAATTATTAAAGTTATTTTGATACAGCCTGTATATATTCAGAGAATAAGCGGAGTCAACATTTGTTATTTGAAAAGAAACACAAACAACAGAATAATACAAGTAGAATTTGTTTACCTACGTTATATACACTAAAGACTGCACAAAAAGAAATGCAGCCATTATAAATACGCTTATAGCTTTAGAACTATTTATTGTATTCACAATGTTTTGACATATATAGAACGGATGATGTATTTACGCGCATTTTGATACCACATTTGTCCAATGTTATATTCGTTCAATATTAACAACCCAGCAGTGTTTTAAAATTTACATTGAGTTTAATAAGTCAGCTCGAAGATAATAGCGGGCTTTACCACTGTTTACGTGCTACAATGCTTACCTAATTACCATAATTGATGGCTGTAAACTATAACTTTTAAATTCGGGAATTTTTAACAGCACTACTGTGTTGTTGATATTGAACAAACGGGGTATCAAATTGCACGTAAATACATCGTCCTTCTTTCTATGTCAAAGTATTGTGAATAGAATAATAGTTCTGAAGCTATAAGCGTATTTATATCGGCTGCGTTACTTTTTGTAACGCAGCTGTTATAAATACGCCTATAGCTTCAGAGCTTTTCATAATATTTCAACATAAAAAGAAGGATGGTTTATTTACGCGCATTTTGATACCCAATTTGTCCAATTTTGTTCAATATTAACAATACAGCAGTGTTTCCAATGGACATTTTATTGTGAAATGTCATTGTACAAGGAACACATTTAAAAAAAATTCCACATAGCCCCCGAATGAAAATTATTTAATTATCTTTGTAATCACTCAAAAAAGCATTTTTTGCGAATTTTACATCCGAACTAAATGCTATTAAATTTTAAAAATGCTACCTGAGTGAGTACAAACATAATTAAATACATGTCATTCGGGGGCTATAGCAAGAACAAAAAATGTCCTATACCTTAATGGTTATGGAACAAAGGTGCTATGTTGAAATATTGTTAAAACAATTATTAGTTTTGAAGCTATAGGCGTTTTTATAACAGCTGCGTTACTCTTTGTGCAGCCTTTATATTATTATGTACTAATAGACATGGCAGCAAGATTAATCTATGAAAATTGCGTACTTAAAAGTATTTGGATTCAGTCTCTGTAGTGCATTACTTAAATGTCAACGATAGTAAAAGCGGTACAAACAACAAATTACTCACTACACACGAGTTTCAGTCACTCAAGTTCAAAGTTGGTGCCATTTATACACTACTGATTACCACGGTATTTTATGGCAAATAATTATTAGTTAATTATCTGCATCGTTCCTTAAGGGGGTACTACACCCCTGTGGTAAATTTGTGACTATTTTGCATTTTTCTCAAAAATAATAACACACTGGTAACAAAAGTTATGTATATTATTGGGGCAAGGAATCCAATTACTATACTGAAATTTCAGTGACTCAAGACAAGCGGTTCAGTATATATAATAGGAAATAAGGTACATCCTAGCGGTTTAGTTAACAACGAAAGGGTAAAATCACAATTGTGCCACTTTTACTAGGGAACTTGTAAAAAGAGGGCGGTACATGTAAATTAATGATAGTATCAAGTTAATCAAGAGTTCCTTCGTGAAATCAAATGAAAGCATCAAATGCGCGACAATACAAATTTGTTTTTACTGTTCTTACTCATGATACAGGTATAATGGATTTTGTCCCACTTATCATGCTTATTAAAAATGAAAATACATGTGCATGTCAATGATTTTATCATGGTAAATACTGTTTTCTTTGTCACTCAAGACATGTTAAAAGACAAACAATATTGCGCACTTTAGGTTAATGAATGAACGTGTATTACTTGTAGAAAAATTAGACAAAATAATGCTAATGCGTCTAGACGCGTCAACATCAGCTATCATTGATTTACATGTATAGTCCTCTTCCCTAGTAAAAGTGGCACAATTGTGATTTTACCCTTTCATTGTTAACTGGACATATCGCGAGATTAAAACAAGCAAATTGAACAGAACAAACGGCATATGGGAGCTAAGACTACACCCTTGACGTTGATGTAAGCATCATGTCACAATAGTATTTTCTAATTGCCAAAGAGGGCGCTTTTCACTTGCGCAATGTTTTTTGAGACATGCTGTATAGCTTGACTATTAGCTAGCTGCGCTACCAATGTAAATTAACAGTACTGCGCCGGAAGAGTATCTACTAATAAATAACATAATAACAGATAACTGTATTTTTTATATTTATTTGGAACTTAGATATTTTTTGTATGAGTATTAATGAATTTGCTTCTAAAGTGAAAAAACAGTTATTACAACTAAATATCACATACCATCAGATACTTCACATTTATTTACATGGGAAGGCAGGGGAAATATATGTCAATTAAAAAAAAAAAAGCGAATAGCATGATGCACTTTTTTCAATTAGCTTTCCATAGAAATGTTACAAGTGCACTTTAAATGTGGCTTTAATATTGGAAAGGGGTATTCCTAAGTGGATTTAGTGGTAATAGAAACTTAGTATGGTAGCAATTGTTTTTAAGTGATGGCTTTTTCCTTTTGATTTGGGGATTCAATCATAATTCACCGTTTTTCGTCACCGATTAACAACGATGCGTCCGCTTCGTCTGAGTGGTTTACTTCGCGCTTCCCGAGGGAAGTAAACCACGCAGACGCGCCGGACGCGAGTTTATTAATCGGTGATGAACAACGGTGAAACATGATTGAATCCCTTTCAACAACGAAACAAGCTAAAGATGTCACTTGATTCTTTCAAGTTTTTGTCATTGCCACTCAACCTCAAGATCGCGGTATTTCTCTGTTGATATTAGCAATAAAACTAAAGAATAAAGCGGTCATATTTAGCTACTACCGCAACATAAGAGAGTTCATGTTTACGCATACGTTCCAGGCATGACGAATTTTACTCGCTCATGCGTAACGCGTACGCGTAACCTTGCGTTCGCGTATACACTACTGGACTGTGGATTCATCGCTGATACGCTTAGCTCCTGTACAAAGGACTTTGTTGAAGAGTTGTTGAAATGGATGTTCACATTATACTTTTAACTTAAAATTAACAAACAAAATGTAATGATGCCTCGTTAATAATAACTGTTGTGCGGAGGAGGGTTGGATATTAAGTGGTGTACCTTTGAAGTAGGTTGAGTGAGTGCTGTTGCGTCACGCACGTATATTGTTTCCATTTAGGTTCGTAATTAATTGTGGAAAAGAAACCAAAATAACAATAACATTGATTTTCGCAAAATTAGTAAAGGTTCCGAGGCTTTAACCTTACAAACTGCTAATAGAATGCGCCTCTACTATTGTGAAATGCAAAATCCACTTGTTAAACGAAAAACCACAAAAGAATTGTACAATAATCCTGATTTTCGTTGCTGTCCTTATGTCACTACTGCTATAAATAGGTATTCGGTAGATTAATTTACAAGAATACGACACGTATATCACATGCCAATTAATTGACCAAGAAGATATTGACATTTCACACCCAGTACGAATAGCCTACTCTTAACGAATGAACGGATATCACATTTTGAGCATGTTTATAGTGAGATATTATCCGGTATTTAGCGTATATTAAAGTATGAGTACTGCGAAATCAATTGTTATTTCAGTATAATCTTTCCATATAGGCGAATCCAATTTCACGCTTTCCTACACCTCAATGGCAGCCATAGCTGGGTCACCCTTTAGGTCTATTCCACCTAAAATGTGAAATGATGTGGCCTTGGCGAGGATATTAAACTGCATTCCATCACCCGTGTTACACGTAGACAAAAAGAATGATGAAAGTTTACAACACAATACAATTCAACATCGATTTTTAAGCGGATTTAATACTCCCAACAACACCAGTTTTGTGCAGACGGGACCCAGTAATGGTCGACTAAATTCTGACCATCACTTGGCTCGTTGGATTCGTCTATAATACAACCACTATAAACAGGCTTGATGAGAGTATGTACACGCACCGTTCTCCTGGACGGATTTAAACACCAACAAAGAAACACAATAACGAAGAAGAAACAACATTAACAAAGTAGATTCAAGTGATTTAGTTTTCGTTCTTATAACCATCGACCCATAAAGCTTCGGCATCTTTAAAGATCGTGGCTGATCACGGTGACCCAGAACACATTAAACCCATTAGCAACATGGTTAAAATAGTTTTCATTTTCTGAGTACGTGCTTCAACTTTAGTATTTTATTGATACCTTCCCAGCAGATGACTTGAGATCTATACTGAACACATTTAGTTTGTCGCTCTAAGCATTTTTCCAAAAAACTCCCATACTTCCATGGAAATCAAATGGTGCGCCCTTAACAAATATATGTTATAGATATCAAGTGTTTTGTCCGTTAGTGCAAGAAGAGCTCATCTGTGATAGCTGCCACGTATCTTTCTTTAAGATATGCACAACATAGAATACAGAAATTGCTAAATGTCTATAGGCTATAGACGATAGGGCAGCTATTACAGATAGGACCTGTGGCACTAAACCACAAAACTAGAAATTATCAAACTGACGTCATACCCTATTAGTTCATTGATATGATCGAGATTTGCATTGTGAAAGTATGTTCCATTAAACAATGAAAACTGACAGCGTGTCTGGGACATATCAAAGGGATTCATAACATGGCATTGACACTCACTATGGACCATAATGGCCTCATCCCAATGGCATAGTTCAAAAACCTCAATTTAACAATCATAGTGCAAAATTTGACCTCAACTTGCAGAGTATCAGTTTTGTACCCAAATTTTTAAAGGTCATTCAATGAATGTAAAAATGTATTGGGGTTAAAGAACTGTGCACTAATAGATGAGAATGTTTTGGATACTAGTGACTAGGCCATACTCTGTCGTCTCACACATTTCACTCAAGCGTTGAAAAGGAGAAGAAAGAAACAGAAAATTAATAGATACTACTCACAAAATACTTTATCCTTGACATATCAACATGATCATTGCATTTTCTAGCAGACGTTCTATTAGGAGTAAATTCTCAATATATAAAAAAAAAAGTTGTCTTTTCTCCTAATGCACCTTTTGATATATCCACAGGTGTATGAATTATATCATAACTGTTAGATAATGTACTCTCGTACTATAAAATACGTTTATACGAAAGCTAGGGAGTTGTTACAAGAAATGTTTACCAGTGACTAAATCGTTCGAATATTACTTTTATTTAAAGTGGTACTACAACCCTTTATAAATTTGTGACTATTTTGCATGTTTCATAAAAAATAATAACACACTGGTAACAAAAGTTATGTATATTATAGGGTCAAGGAATCCAGTAATTCCAGTTACTACGCTGGAATTTCAGTGAGTCAAGACAAGCGGTATGTTATTTATGAAAAGAAATGAGAGAGGTACCGCTCGAATGTACCTCATTTCCTAACAGATAGAATGAACCACTTGTCTTGAATCACTGGAATTTCAGTGATGTAATTGGATTCCTTGCCCCTATAATACATAACTTTTGTTACCAGTGTGTAGTTATTTTTTGAGAAAAATGAAAACTTAGCCACAAAATTTATCAGGAGGTGTAGTACAACTCCGCAATCTTATTATTTTGAAAAGAATAGTTATTTGTGTGGGTGTGTGTATAGGGGGTGTGTATGAGTGGGGAGGAATGGGTTGAACCCCTTAAAATTAGAGCTATATTATGGTATTGAATACGTTAATGTTTTTTGTTTTTATGAGGACATCCAAGGACAGGAAAATCTACATTGATGTCTTCCTTGTTGAATATAGCAATTTATATGTGAAATGGCCAGTATTGGTGGTGGGGATGTGCGTGGTACGTGTTGTGTTCATGTGAGGAAAGTGGGTGATTGTTGATGTGCCCATAGTACGGTTTGCATTTAGGCTCATATTGTTGGCACATTTTACATGTAATGTGAAGAAATAAAAACACCGAAAATGACTCATTGACTTAAACAGGTGTCGAGGATATAACCGTTAAAAGAATGTACCTTTAATATTGTGAAATGCAAAATCTTTTCGTAAACGAAAAACCACAAAAGAATTATACAATTATACATTTCTGATTTTTGCTACCGTAAAGCAGTAACTGTCCTTATGTCACTGCTATTCGATAGATATTGACACGCACAAGGCACGTGTTTCGCAGGCGTATTAATTGACCAAGAAGTGACCCGTCCACCCGTCTTTTCGACGGGCAGTTTAGAAAGTAGACGCGTGGGAAAAGTCGATCGTTCGTATATTTTATTTTTTTAGCAAAGCATAAACTTTCCCATGTTGTAGAGAAGTAGCTGAAGATGTAAATCTATTGAAATACGTAACTGCCATGTCAAAGGCCAAAATACGACGCCTTTTATATGTAAAAAATATGTATTAATATTGTTTTAGTAAGATGATATAAATGTTATGTTGCATATGGCATGTCTGCATGGCCCAGTAAAAACAGGGTAAACCAGTTGCGTGTCATTACGTATGCGACACAAACCAAATGTGTGCTTCATAATAGTATGACGATGAATCTGAACATACGCTACCAAGGTTCGTCATTTAAGTATTTTAAAATGATTATGTACGTTTTTGATATTGTCACTCGTACATGACGTTTGTACGTTTTCCACTGAAGAAGCTCTAAAAGCTTTATCTGTAGGGTACTAAAAAAACTAACAATAGCAAAATTATATTTAATTTTATAGCGCCGTAAGATGTGCTCTGAACCGGACTTAATTTCAAATAATATAAGGTGAAACTTAGGGGTTTTGTACTTCGCTTTTATTATAGAAGGAATGCAATTCTGAAAGCTTTTATCTGTTGTGTAACAATAGTAAAATTGATAATTAATGTTTGTTGCTACATTTTAATTGCGTCGTAAGATGCTCTTTGAACTGGACTTAATTTCCAATAATATAAGCCAAAACATAAGATTCTTGTACTTGCTTTTCATAAAAAGCTTTTATGATCTGCAGTGTAATAATAGTAAAATTTATATCTGATTTTTTAGTTACCTATGTTGTGTGATGTGCTTTAAGCTGGAATTAATTCAGATAAAATAATATAAACAAAATATACGCAATTCTCTCCGCCCCCCCCCCTTTTACGTGACTTGCCTCTATATATTATCCTTTGACAAACTCATGACTTCATGAATATCGATATCTAAAAGCAAACAACGTATGCTGATAATAGCCCTACTATACGGTCCACAACTTATAAGTTCCCCCCTAATACTTTTTAGTAAAGTCAAAAAATATTTTACAAAACGCAAAAATGTAAAACGATATGTATAGCCCTATTTGTTTTACACATGTGGGCCAATTGTTAGCGTCACACGCCATTGCGTTCAGTCACAATGGTTAACTGTGTAAGAAAATAGGCTGTTTCAAAAGTTACAAACCTACAACGGTACATCATCAACGCATTGGTTTCGTTATTTTGATGATACTTTCGACGAGAAAAGTGATATCAAGTCCCCTTCTTTGAACACATGAACGCTATAGACAAGAATATCAGTGTTAATTGACCAAGAAAGCTTGAACAGATTACCAACCCAAAGTGTTACAATTCAAGATTGACCTGAGTCCATAGCAGTCAGGTTTTCTTTAACAAACACATGAATAGACCTTGCTTATTGTATTGTTTGAGAGCTGACTCCTATGGACTCAGATGCAACTTTTAACACTGTTTAAAACGGTATCTTTTTTACATAATGCACCATTGATTGACTGAACGCAATGACGTGTGTCGCTATAATTTGGTCCATATGTGTAAAACAAATACAGCAACCCATACGTTTTTACTCCAGTGATTTGGTGAATAAGCCCGATTGTCACAACTTTAAGGAGCATTTTATATGGCTAACTTTACAAACCTACAACGGCACATCATCAACGCATTGGTTTCGTTATGTTGATGATACTTTCGACGTGAAAGT